>NC_066558.1:7725550-7785550 GCF_024679095.1 Eriocheir sinensis | reverse complement strand
GAACGCGACGCCCACACGCTAACCACTCAGCACTCGCCTCCCAATCCCCTCATTAGTAGGAGGAGGTTCCACTTCATGCTATGCTCTGTACTCCTCTCATCCTAGCTCTAATCCAGCAAAAAATAGGCCTCACTGTAACATCATCCTGTTGTTTACTACTTAACTCGGTTAATCAAAGTGAGATCAGGTCTCTAGAGAATATTGAGTTTGAGGGTAAGGGACTAGTCTGGGGGACACCGGGAAACAGTACGCCATCACCCTTGCTCATCTCTGCTCTGTCAAATACCTTATGCAAGATTTAATCTGCATCTTGTGCACTTTGCCGGAAAAAGCTCCTTTCTTGTCCCAAGTAGCACCCAGGGGCTGGATTCATCATACCATTTACCGGACCTCTGTCTGGTAAGTTTCGCGGTATCTCCGCCCACCCGGTAAATCTGCATTCATCAAATACTTACCGGACCCGTGGTAAGGCCAAAAGTTACCGCGGCTCCGAGCACCCGTAACTGAGTTACCGCAGGCATGGTAAGTGGGTAGACACTGCCGCGGCTCATGTTCGGAGGCGATTTTGAGCCTATATATATTTTTACCTCGTGACGTGCCCTACACCATCAAAAGCAGAAAAGAATGCAGATTTAGGATCTGGGCTTATAAAGGCGATGTGATGAAAACCAGCTGAGTACGAAGGAGTTGAAGAGAAATAAGTGCAAGAAAATGTGTACTCCCTATTCATTTAACTCTGATTTTCGTATGTGTTACACATTATTGTTATAATTTTATGCTAGTGTGATGCAGAATTTTCTCAGGAAGATGATGGTGGTCTCCATTTTTCTCAAAAATGAATGTTGGGGTCAGGAAACGGGGTGGGAGTGAGGTGTGTGAAGTCGTCGGTTTGGGATGAACTGGGCACACCCGTGCACGGCTTCAGGCCGGCTTCACTTGCAGGCCGCACTCTATAGTATGTAAGTCTGTGGAACTGTCCACCCATATGACTTTTCCCTGCTTGTTAAAACACTGCAGAGGGAATAATGTTCTCATCTGTGAGAGTCACCTCCCGTCTCAAGTCTTTAATATTCTTGTCTGTGGAGTTCAAAGTCGTAGAATTTTGCTCTAACCTCCACACTACTCACAACATTGAGACTCGATCAATGTATTTAACGTCTACTTCATACTCCTGCAGAAGCAATCTCCATCGAAAAAGTCGCTTGTTCTTGAATTTTTCAAAAAATTGTATAAGTTGGTGGTTGGCTCAGGCCTTGATGACTGGGCCAGAAAAGGAGAAATAGGCAGCAAAATGCTGCGGCTTTAGAAGGGCGGCCAACATCTAAGTGGTCAGCGTGCGGGCGCGGTGTGCTGGAGGACCTGCATGTGTTAAGTCTCGTTCGCCGCTACAAGCTCCTCCCAGCTAACGTTAAACATTACTGCATATTTAATGTGCACTTCACAGTCCCTAACCCTCTCTATTATCATGTCAATGAATCTCTGGAAGGTAGCAAGATCATTCTTCAACCCGTAAGGCATCACCTGGCATTGATATACTGTGCCATTAATCACGGAGTTGTCCACCTGTGTGGTCCGCTCTGTCAGTGGTTCCTACCAATACCCCTTCACTTGGTGGTGAAACTTGCAGCCCCGAGCTTATCTACTGAATCATCAATCCGCGGTAGAAGGGAGGCATCAGTTCTCGACAGTGAATTGACCATTCTGTAATCAACACAGATCAAACCTTGCAATCGGACTTGGGCTGAAGTGCAATAAAGGAATTTCATTCACTTTACCCATGCTTAATCAGTTATGGTTCAACATGTACTTAATTTCTTCCTCCATAGACATCTGTCTATAGGGGCTAAGTTTGTGAAGAAGCGGAAAAATAAATAAATAAGTTAAAGGAATGTTCAAGGAGAAAGATCTGGAAAAGTATTATGTGCGTCACCTAGCCGCAACGGACTGGCTAGCCATGGCTGCTTGACCCCGCTCGTTCAATTTTTTTTTTTTTTTTTTTTTTTGGGGGGGGGACTGTTTGTGGTTGACTGATGCAACGTTCAGCAGCCTACCAAGACTGACCAAAAAGGACACACATAAGCTGAAGTTACCTTTTCATGTAACAAGAATACCCTCTCATATAATGTGACCCTACTTGTTGATGAGGGCTACGTCTTTGTCGTCTTGAAACTATAAATCGGGGTCGGATACGGCTCACTTGTTAGCCACACAACTCCTGGGGGGGGGGGGGGGGGCGAGCCAAACCGGACAGTCGATCAGCTGAGAGCAACTAAAATGGCGATCAACAACAACAGCTCCCTCACAATATTCCCTCAGCAGCTATTATAGGCGGCCCATTTACCAGAAACAGCATTCATAGTTAAGCGAAACATTCGTTGAAATTAAGAAAGTGCAGCAGAAACGGCAATGGCCACACCCATATAGCTACGACGCCTCTTTTGCTTACAAACAAGAGGAATATGGAAACATGGAAATGCTGGCAACAAAAATTATATATTGCCCCCTTATGCATTTGCCCGCTATGCTGATTTAATCTGCTCTACAGCAACTTCGTGACTGCAGAGCAGGTGAAAATACATCGGTTTTAAATTTACTCCCACGGCAACGAAGTAACGGTCCATTCGATTTTTTTTAAAGTTGATGATATTCTCACTTATCACTTCTGAAAGAAGTTTGTTCCAATGATTGATGACTCGGTTTAAAATGAAACTCCTGCCAGTGCCTGTACTACATCGTCCCACTTGAATAGGTAAACCGAGTTATTTGAACTTATTTCTATTTTTTGAGTTGGTTTGCAGCTCAACGAACCTGGAGTGATCGATGTTGCTGAACTTTTTCAGGTACTTGAAGATCTGAATCATATCCTCGCTTGAGTTCATCATACGGTTGAATTTTTAAGGCTGGAATCGTTTTCGGAGGGCGTCGTTTCACCCTTTCATGTAATTCAATGTCCTTCCTGTAATTAGGGAACCAGAACTGTACTGAATATTTGAAGTGCAGTCTTACCGTTGAATTATATATGTATAACATTACTTTAGCCGTTTTGCACTCAAAGTTTCTCGCTAGGAAGCCGAGCATAGTGTTGACATTGTTATATGCTTTTTTACAGTGCTTCGCATGTTTCAGGTCACTGCTGATGGTGACTCTATGATCCGATTCCGCCAACATAACCTGCAGATACTTCCCAAGCATGTTGTATGTATGGTTACCATATCTGGACCCAAACTGCATTGCTTGCATTTGTCAACATTGAAGGACATTTGCCACTTTTCAGACCATTGGATGATTTGGTCAAGGTCCTTTTGGATGGTTTCGTCCTCGTGAGGGCCTCCCCACCCACTTTAGTGTCATCAGCAAACTTATATAGGGAGGATTGCAGTCCCGTTTGTGGTACTCAGCTAGTAAATGGAAGGCACTTGGAGTAATATTCGTTGTTTTCTGTCAGTAAGCCAATTTTTTTTCCACATTGTCGTCATGGCTACAATACCCTCTGATTGTAGTTTCTTTAGCAGTCGCTCGTGTGATACCTCGTCGAAATCTATTTTGAAAGTTTAGGTTAATGGCATCACTGGGAAAAATCCAATAGATTTGTTAAGCAGGTACGCTCGTTTCTTATGTCGGAAATCATATTATTATCTTCTTGAAAACTGATGTCTTTCTCTAATTATCTTCTCAAGAATTTGGCCGTTTCTGATGTCAAATCTCTGAGACTAGTTGAAAAGCAACACTTATCATTCTTTTTTTTTTATTATCAGGGTTACATTCCTAAGGTATTTAGATCTTCAAGGATCTGATTTAGTTGTACTGACCCTTTATACATGTAAATAAGTGGCTGAACTATTTGCTGTGAAAGTTCTTCCAGTAACCACGGAGACTAATTGTCGGGTCCCGTTGACTTGTTCGAGTCGAGTCTGTCCAGGTTTTTTTTTCATTTATAGGTTGCATATTGTGTCTATTTCTAGGGGCGTGATACCCCTCGGTGTGTTAAGCCCTAGGGAATTATTTCGATGTCCTCGACCATGAATACGGAATCGAAGTTACTGTTAAGAATTTTTAGTATGTGCTTACTGTCCTGGGTTAGAAATCCGGTCTCATCTGTCAGAGGACCAATATTGAATATTACTTTTTGGGTTCTGATGTATGTGAAGAATTTTTTGGGGGGGTTATGGATTTGACTTCACGCCCTTTATGTTTTCATAGTTGAGTTTACTACTTTGAATAGGTTTCGACGGGTTCTGAGGCTGTTTTGGTACCGTTCGAGTGCTACGGGCCTGTCTTTTTTTTTTCATTAGGTTATAATTCTTTAGTGGAGGCGGTGAAGGGTGGGGAACAAAGGAAATGGTAAAGGATTAACACAATTAGACAAAAATATGACAGCCATGAGGACAGTGGCATAGGAGAGGATTAGTAGGGGATTAAAAGGAGAAACGCTTGGTAAAATGATGTGAATGGAAATAATGAAAATGAAAAATATGAAAAGGATTAAAACGAGAGACAAATTTCAGGTCAAGGAGGGAAAATCTGAAACGGAAAAGGCAGAGGAAGGAAGGTGTACACTGAAATGAAAGGAATAGGAGGGAGGAGAAGGAAAAAAATAAGGAAAAGGAGGAGAAAGATGAGGATGAAGAGGAGGAGTAAGAGGAGAAAGGGGAGGAGGACGACGAAAAGGGGAAGAACGAGGATTAACATTAAGAGGAGGAGGAGAAGGAGGAGGAGGGAAAACGCTAAAACAATGGGATAGGCGGCGGCAGCGGAGACCAAGAGAAAGAAGGAAGGATGAACAATAAACAAGTGAATATACATCAGTGAAATAGGAAACAAAAAGGAAAGAAAAAGAGAGGAACGGAGGAATTAATTTGTCATGCTGGGTAAGGGAAAAGAGGAAAGGCATGAGGATAAGAGTAACAGGCATGATAGAAATGAATGAGCCAACTGCAAAATGATTATGGAAGAGTAAGACGAAGGCGCAAGTAAAAAAAAATAGAAATGAAAGTAAAGAGGGCGAGAACACAATTTGAAAGGAAACTTCAGATAAAAAAAAAAAAATGTAGAGATAAAAAAATGCATAAGGGTAAAGGTGGAAAAATGACGTGGAAATACAGATGGAAAATACACGAGAAAAAAAACGAAAGGAAACTAAGATGACTGAAATAAAACAAATAGAATCTTTTGAATGGAATAGAATCAAGAATAACAAAAACAACAGATCAAAATATGGGGCGACAAAACCTGAGAATGGCAAAAAGGTAACGGGAGGAGACAAAGAGAAACGAAGCTTAAGGAAATCCGATGATACAAATACAAGGAGATAAACAAAAGTAGAGAAAAAGAGATAAGAGAATGGAAAGAGATAAGATAAGATAAGATAAGAGAGACAAGAGATAAGAGAATGGAAAGAGATAAGAGAAGAGAAGATAAGAGAGATAAGAGATAAGAGAATGGAAAGAAAATCCGACGGTACAAATACAAGGAGATAAACAAAAGTAGAGAAAAAGAAGAGATAAGAGAATGGAAAGGAATCATAATGTGAATCGGAGCGAACAAGAACTAAAAGGAAGACAGGGAAATGGGACGAGAGAAACCTTGGTCCAAATTATGCTGTACAGGTGTAAAACGGAGTTAATCGCCAGGTAGAAGCTGCCCCTTGACGCTAATTGCCACCGGAAAGGATAATTTTTCAATACTAATGAAGGCAGCCCAACACAACTCTCGCCGCAGCGGTACTGTTATTTATGTGGGTTGCCTTCCACTGCAATGGTAGCACGTCATAAGCACTTGTATGCATCATAACACTCGCACTGCGTCACAATAGATCTACTTCATGCTCTGCTTCTAACATGTTAGTTGAATAATAAAAAGAAGATAGATAGATATGTACAGAGAGAGAGAGAGAGAGAGAGAGAGAGAGAGAGAGAGAGAGAGAGAGAGAGAGAGAGAGAGAGAGAGAGAGAGAGAGAGAGAGAGAGAGAGAGAGAGAGAGAGAGAGAGAGTAACTAAATATATAAATAATCAAATTAGGCATGTGCAGGAAAATTCATTGTCGGGATAACCAAGAAAATATGAATCCATTTTTTATACCTTTCATTCACGACATAAACGACGACAAACACCAATAGACTGCTGAAAATGAAACAAAATTATATTCTTTGAGAAATATGATGCACCTGAAAAGGATATTGGATTCTCTTTTTTTATCAAACAAATAATATTGACTAGAGCCTTATACAAACAGACGGGACATGTTGAAAATAAAAGCTCTCAACAATGTATGCTGGCAGAGAACAAAGAAGTGTTATATCCAAGATGTAAATCAACATTACATGAGAAAGAAATATTTTAGTTAGAAAATCACTTACAAATTTAATGAACTTCCATGATAGAAAACTCATCCTCACTATCATGATGAAAAATATTTAGGTCGGTATTACAAGACACTCACATCAGCTATTCTAAAGGTCAAAGAGGGGGTCAGTCGGGTTCTAATGGGTGTTTCCTGAGGTTCGCGGTACATTTAGGTACTTTAGGAGCAGCGAGTAGCGGGCTTTTTTTTTTATTATTGTTTTCTTTTTTTGTGTGCCCTTGAGCTGCCTCCTTTGTTGTAAAAAAAAAAAAAAAAAAAAAAAAAGAAGGGTTAGACTACCACCGGGGTTATAAAACTACCCCTGGAAATGCCCACAACTCCTACGAAAGCCTTGTCAAATATGTGTTCTTGGGCGGCGAAATGTCTCATAATACGACCCTTAGTCTTCATAAAACGATGATAATCTACGTATTGGAGGAACTAACTTCACTAATACCTAAAAAAATTACCGTTAAAGTATAAGGTAAAAAATATCTCTTCAGAAATTAAACGGAAACGGAGTTGCGCCGAGATACGAAAGGGGAAGCAGGAGGCGGCTGCGGTGCGGTGGACGCGGGTTTCAGTCCTGCCCGCCGCCACAGCTGGGATTTTTCAGGGATTTTTCAGTCACTGCCCTGAAGACCACCCATCAACCCGGACTCTAGATTCTTTCTCTAAAGAGAGGCTCAGAGACGAGTTCCGGGGAGCAGCATGAGCCAAGCAAGATGGCGCCTCTATACACACTTCCTTGCGCCAGAACAAAATGTGGCCAACCATCAGGTAAAAAAAAAAAATAATAAATAAGAAAAAAAGTAGAATATACAAATCTGAAATAAGGAAAAAAAAATAACTTAAGAAACGTCGTAAGTTTGATAATCATCGTCCTTTTATATTAGTCATTTATCTATAGATTATTCGCAATATAATGGAACAAAAACGAATTGTTGGCAACACACACACACACACACACACACACACACACACACACACACACACACACACACACACACACACACACACACAAACATACAAACACACACTCTTACACACAACACTGTGTTTCTCTCCGGCATTTGAAGCCACTCTTTTTTATGGATATCATGGCATTCGAGGGACCTGGGTTTAAGTCCGTCCGCCCACCGCTACAAGCTGACAACTTTCATACATTGGTGAGTGGTCTGTGACTACCCACATGCTGTCCTGATGGCCGCCTTTCAACCCGTACCCTAGCTAAAATCCCTAAAGAAGATCTAAGTGGGTCTCCGCAGGGTATTTGTATTACAGTTATTTTTTTCCTTGTTTGGACTGTCATCATCTTGGTATGGTTTGGTAAGTGTTATTGGAAATTTTTGATTGGAGGTTGGATGTCTTAATGAGCCAGGAAATAAGTCTGCGGCTACAGTTTTACCTTCTCTGCTCTGATGTAATGTTGACTGGCTGAATTACATGGCAGCAGTGGCTAGCACCCAGCTGTTCATCCTTCCTTTCGGGCTGGTCGATAAATGGATGCCTGGGGTCGGTAAACTGTGGCAATCTCGGACTTCACACAGGACCGTGCCGTGGAGTTTTAGGTTCTTCCCCACACAGGGACAATGCGACGTAGCTGAACACGGTAGCCTCGTACAGCTAAAGCGTAGCACCAGTCTTTACCTTAACACCAATGCTACCAGCCGCACGTATGCCACATTGTGATCACAGCAAACGTTTAGCATTTATACATTTTTTTATCCAGACTTTAAGAAACGACATTTATATTATAATGTGCATATGTAAAACGATGGCATGAACAACTTTCACCTTTGAATAAAGCAAATTCAAACGTCAATGAAAAGAGAACGGGATATAGAGAGAGAGAAAGAGGGGACGACGATGATGTATATATGGATGACACGAGGGTAGGCTAAATACACGTTTGAATGAGTTTAAGTGAAAGGTGCCCATTTAAGTAAATTAAGAATTAACGACTGTGTAGTGAGGAACCGGACCTTGTGCTTGGTGATGTATATACGTGTACATGTACAGAATGACTGCCCGAGCAAAAAGTATATTACAATACATAAAGCATATGTAGACGCAACATTGTGGTAAAGCTGCAGCGGGGGAAACGGCTGTGGCCCTCTTAGTACGAGTATACGGAGGGAAACGAGATAGGAAATGGAAAAAAAAATAAAAGAGAGAAGATGAAAGGACTGGATAAGGAGGTAGAGTAGTCATTTCTAAAGAATCATTTTCAAACCAGTGTGACCCACCTCATTATAACGAACACATGATAAAGGTCATCCTCAGAACAACAACCGCCCTCAACCTGCCAACCTTCGCGCATGTCACAACCTCCTCATACACCTCCCATCCTGACGCCTCCACTTGCCAATCCTCTCCAACGCCCGCGCCGCCAGATTATAGATTAAAATATAAATATATTTAATAAGTTTACTCTTCTCAGCAATTCACTGATATTTGTTGCCGGCATTCAGGAGAATGTCAGGCGAAGTGACGTAAATTATCTTGTAACACCTGTGAAAACATTGTTAGGAGTAATAAAGACATACCAACCGTGCGTGGCTACAATTATTTTACGACAACCTCTATGAAAATACAAACAAATACGTGATAACTATATATATCTATCTATCAACCTCTCTCTCTCTCTCTCTCTCTCTCTCTCTCTCTCTCTCTCTCTCTCTCTCTCTCTCTCTCTCTCTCTCTCTCTCTCTCTCTCTCTCTCTACAGAGAGAGAGAGAATGAAAAAAAGGAATATGCAAAATAAGCAAAAAGGGAAGCAATAAGTATAAGAGGGAAACGGATGCTGCCCCGAAAACCATCCCGAGGTCATTCTTAGGATGATCTGTCACGTTCCTTCGGCCCTTCGTTCTGCCATCCCGGATCTGACAAACTCCGTGATCGGCGCCTTCACGGTAGTTTCGATTACTTAATATTCCCGTCTGGTGGTTTAAAAGGCAAGTCTTGCTCCAACCCTCCTCGCCTCAGCGGGGCTGGGGAGCGTCAGGGGGCCCAAGGTCTCCCTGGCGAGCTCAGGGCCCAGGAGTCCCGGCATGCAGAGCGCCTCGGCTCCCCCGGGGCGTTCACGGCGGTGCTGGAGATCCCGAGGGTCCAGAGGCGGGGGGTAGGGCCAGCAAGACAAGACCATCTTAATAACCAGATGACCTAGGTAACGACACGTTCATTACACGTTGTAAAAGGAAGGTATACTTTAGGCAATCGTGTCATCTCTACAAAAACAACAGAAAACAGATCAGAAAAGACAAAAATCAAGGCTGGGTTCACACGAGACATGGTCAGTGGCCACCACAAAGAAATGGTCGCCACGAAAAATGGTGAGTAGTAGCAGTAGTAGTAGTAGTGTGCACACTAGCTACTCGGTGGCGGCCACTAATGAGGTCAGTACGTGGGGTTATGGGTCTCGTAGTGGTAGCAGTTGTCTGTGCTTTCTTGGCAAAAAGCGAAAAAGAAAGTATTGGGTTCACCCCATAGTTAGCAGCAGACTACTACGTGTAGTATTCCACACATCATTTACAGAGCTAAAAGAGCATTCTGATATTTTTTTTTTTTTACTGCTTCAGGAAGTCACAGGACAACTTTGAAATCATCTAATGACAGTAATTGGTCCACGTATAACACGGCAGGACACCAACATGAGGAACTGTGTGCCAGTAGAAGAGAGACTTGCGGTAATCTTAATGTAAGGCTGAACATGAAGAATATAAAGTTACATTAGATGTACGTAATTTATTAACATAATTCAGCAGTCTGTGCGATTACATAACATTTCCACTTTCTACTTCCTAATAAATAAAACTACCCCATTCAGTAATTAATCCACGCCAGAATCTATTAATATGCAAAACTGAAACGAAATGAAACATTAATTCTGAAAGCATATAAGAGCTTATCCATTATATCCTGGACACAAGTTATGCGTGAAGGTCATACTTATACATCATTATGAAAGTTATAATTCATAAAGATCAGTGTCAAGACAGAGGGAACGCAACGGGTGGCAGGGTGGTGACCACCACCCTGCCTCATGTTGATGTCCTGCCGTGTTATACGTGGACCAATTATTGTCATAAGATGATTAAACCTATCCTGTGACTTCCTGTAGTAAAAAAAAATATCGTGTTCTTTTAGCTCTGTAAATAATTTGTGGAATGCTACACGCAGCAATCTGTTGCTAAGTATATATGGGGTGAACCCATGGCAGTACTTTCTTCAGCGCTTTTTGCCAAGAGAGCACAGACAGCTGCTGCCTCTACGAGAGCCATAACCCCACGTGCTGACCTCATTAGTGGCCGCCACCGAGTGGCTCGTGTGCATGGTGCACCTACCCACCATTTTTCGTGGCGACCATTTTTTGTGGTGGCCACTTTTTGTGGCGGTCACTGACCACTAAAAGTGTCTCGTGTGAACCCAGCCTAATTCGCCTGCGCCTCTAACGGGCTGAGGTAGCCCAAGAGGCCCCTCAAGAAAGCCTACAGCCGCTGTATGTAGCACTTAAAAAAAGGAGAAAAGAATTTCATCACGCCACCGTTTCATCACGTCAAGTCCCCGTTCCGCCAACCAGCACGTGTAGGACGTATTCAAACCATTCATTACGATTCCGTCCATTTACCGCTCATCCTCCAAGAAGGCATGGCGCCTCATAAATTCAAATTTTTTCCTTCTTAGACCTTTTGCTGCAGTGTCTTGGCAGTAACCTAGCCTAGGTTTTTTTTCTGTTTATGGCAGTAGTCTAGTAATGAGTCCAAAGATGCAAGTTTTTTTTCCCAGAGTTCATGACAGTGGCCTAATGCTGAGTTCATACTTTCAAGTTTATTAAGTGTTCTGTAATATTTAAGAAGACAATAATGTTTTGATTTTAGAAATGATATCACAGATATTGATGATGTAGTAAAGTTTAAGATTCTTTCCTGCTCTGCTTATCTCTTCCATACGATACGATAGTTTTTCTTTACACACATTATTGTCACTGTTCCTCCGGTTTAACACATCATGAAGTCCTTCATAAGCATGAGCAAGTTTAGTCAAAGCTTCATCCATGATACCAAAGTCTAAATCACTTAACAGGAATTCGTCTCGGTACCGTCTCGTCACTTCAAAATATTCTCTACGAGAAACCGTGACGTCACGTAATGATGTCGAGCCGAGTCAAAGGCCCGCGCCTGGGCTTGCAAGCTTGCCGTGACGTCATCCAAAGAGTCCGTTCTAAGAATTACAGACTACAAGGATAGCTCACTGAAACGTCATCGATGACGTCATGACTGCGTAATGGTCATCTGGTTTACTCTCTCCATATAAAAAGTATTAGAAAACCATTACATATTAATCTTGTCACTCATTCATAGTCAGATTTTGCGCTTTTTTTATAGCTAAGGATATGTAATTAAATTAGGTAGCTGTTGAGTTGCCAAATAGTATACAGTAATAGAATTATTTGAGAAATATGTTAGGAAAAGGTACTGAGATATATTGTTGTCTACCATACATCGATGCTTTACAGGGGTAACTAATCCTGTCATCAATATCGTTATAGATAATATAAAAGTTGGTATAGTCTTTGTGTATTCTTACATATACATTGAGCCCATTATACATTATTTATATTAACCATTGGATATAATTTTCCTGATCCAACAGTAATACTTCTATTAATATATATCTAGGTTAGCTATTTTGATGACAGGATTAGTTACCCCTGCAAAGTTGTAGAAAATGAATGTTAATGAAACTTGAGAAAACGTAAGCATCGATATATGGTAGACAGCAATATTTCTTAGTACCTTTTTAATAACATTTCTCAAATATTTATATTACTGTATACTATTTGCCAACTCAACAGCTGCCTATTTTAATTACATATCCTTTGCAATCAAAAAAGCGCAAAATCTGACTATGAAAGAGTGACAAGATTAATAAGTAATGGTTTTCTAATACATTTTATATGGAGAGAGTGAACCAGATTGTATACGCGTTGCATTGTGGATAAAACAAATGCTTAGTAAGCTATCATTATTATAGAGGTTAAGCCACTGTAACACCCATATACAGCACAAATTACCATTTTCACTGAGCACGCTGCGGTGATAACAAAGTGAAGTGAACCAGTTTCCCGCCCAGCACCATTTTGAACATGTGTGACGTCATCCGCGTTGAATTGTGGGTAAAACAAATGTTTAGTGAGCTATCCTTATAATACGTCTTCTATTTAGAACACTGATCAGCTCTAGATCACTGGCCCGGATCTGAATCTGATCTGGATTCGCTCTGGGTAAATAGAACGCAGAGCGACAGATCAAAACAAAGCACACACACACACACACACACACACCGCTCCGGTAGTTCAATCGGTTAGACCGTTAGAGCGCCGCGCTGCAAGGTTTCACGGCCAAACAGGCGGCGGTATGAGCCCCGCTCAGGCCGGATTCTTTCCGTTGACTAGGAGTGGTTATTGTCTCCCCTTGAGCAAGGGGGATGGGGTGTGAGGTCCTGGCAGTACCCAGAGATCGACGATAGTGAGCACTTGCTCACATCGGTGTGGCCTAGCTGTATATCTCCCACAATTCCGTTGTGTAATGCTTATATTTTACATCTTTACTGTCTACAAAACCATTTCTGCAACATCATTTTATCTTATTATATGCTCCTCACTCATTATGGGAGGCGCTCTTCGGTTGTATACTCGAAATAAAGTCGGAGATGCTGAGTGTAACCGCTTGAGAGCTGGACGCCGGTGTCGTCTGCTACAACCCACCTCGGCCTCTGGATCAAGCAGATCAGGATCCGGATCACCCAGATCAGGGGTTCCCAACCTTTTTGTTCCTCTGTACCCCTTGGGCATTTTAATAGGTTCCCGTGTACCCCTAAAAATTTAGAATAAAAAAAACGTTGAAATTGTAATATTTTTTTTATATTATTTTATAATGAAATCTGTATGTGTAGACTGATGATAAAATTTAAGTAACAGTTTTGCTTACTAAAATGAGGAAATTGAAAAAAAAATGACATTGTGTAATTCGAATGCACATTACCACTCCATGTATTGTACAGTAGTGGTTATTCTCTCGGACCCAATGTACCCCCCGAAAAGTGCAAATGTACCACTGGGGGTACATGTACCCCAGGTTGGGAACCCCTGACCCAGATCATGAGAATCCAGATCTCGGTGGTAAATAGAACACGGGTTCTCCAGCCAAATCAGTCATCTAAGACGGATCCTTGTAAATAGAAGAGTTCTATAGTATTCGTATAATCCTTGGTCCGTTCTCCGTTCAGTCCGTTCTCCGAATCTCCGTTGGTTTTCAGTTGGCGAGCAGCCATCGTATAGTAAGGTGTAGTGCTCCGCTCCCCCGGGCATCAATCCATCTCGCTTTTCTTTAATTAAAACTGAATTCATACAAGGTAAAGGTGTTAAATGTTCGATAGTAAATCTAATGTAGTTATATTATTAACCAGGAATATGATGTTTTATTAGATTTAGCCTACTTGGATTAATTAATCACGGGATAGTTTTCAAATGGTTACTGGTTCCAGTATGAGAGGGCTGCAGCATAGCCTCGATACACTTCTCAGTGGTGATGGTCAGTGGACTTACAATATCAAAGGGGTAGTTTTCAAGTGGTTGTAATTATATCCAGTATGAGAGGGACGGAGTATTAAAGCCTCAGTACACTTGTCGGTGGTGGTCATAACTTGTACTTACAATAAGCACGGGATACTTATCAAATGGTTGTGGTTATTTCGAGCAACATAGGGGTACAATATAGCCTTAATACACTTCTCACTGATGTGTAATGTTTGAGCGATGATAAACATCAGTAGCACGACCGCAAAACAATTACAGCGTGAGGAAATGTTTTATTCATCATATATTAATCCTCTTTTCCTGGCCTGAAAGAACATGAATAAAATTTTACCCACCCATTGCTTTGTCGTGATTGCGGACGTTTATGAGACCAAGGGTACGTGTGACCCAGTATTTGTGTGTATATAGGTGGGTGAGTGGGTAACAAACAGAATCAGTCACCCCACAGACATCTTCTATATATTAATAGGCTGTTACCAACCCAACGTCAGTTTGCCGTGTTCATACTTACGTACGGAGACAAAACTGTCACGGTTTAAAGCTAAGCTAAATCTATACAAAATAGGTACTAAAAAGGAAAAACCAGGGTGGGAAAAGGTGTGTAAATAAGTAAAACTAAAACAATAATAATGATAACACTAATAATAGCCTAATACACAAGAGAGAAAACCTCATCCTCTTACACTTTTCCATATTTTTACCTTTCGTACTTCAACCAAATATTTTTTTTCACTCATACACAATATACACCAATAAAAAAAATCGACATGCACTCATACATATTCCATATTTCACTATTTATACTAATACTAGAAACACCAATACGTAATCTATCTTTTGTATTACTGGCATCATCTCAAACCCAGTAATTAAAGAGAAAAAAATAACACCATCAGTAAAAGCCAGGGGCACGGGTACCGCTGGTCGTTATTAATATAATAAGAATCATCGTAGTGATGATCACACTTTACCAATTTCATTGTGTATTCACGTCACCCTGAGCAGTTTGAGCGATTGGTGTAAAGGGGATATTGGTATTATTACTGTAAGAAACACTGTCAAGATCATCAGACCTGATGTTCATAATATTGATTAATATCAAGGATGCTTCGCACTGAAGTAATACTGATATCAACATGGGGTGTTTGAACTCATTCATCGATCCTTCTCTCTTTTTCTTTATCACCTATGATTTCTGACTTGAGACTTTTGTACCTGGAACTTTTACTCGACTTATTTTACCGATGACTTTATTGTGACCTTTTTCCTGTTATTTATTTTCCTACCCAAGTATGATATTTCTCTAGAGTCCTGTCCGACCATTTGTCACCAATCAGATTTCCAGTCATTTCCTTCATGTCTTTCAACTGACACTATTTGTCTTCCACTGTATTTCATGTAATTCTCATATCGCATGTTTAGAATGATGTGCGATATATATGTAGAATACTGCAGATCATGGAGATAAAAAAGTAACGATCAATAGTAGTATGAAAACACTAATTATTAACAACAAGTGGAAAGATAAAGTTAAGAAGGACGAAAATAATATGGGGAGCGTAGAGAGCCAAACGGCGGCAGTACCGACTCCTCTGCGTGACGTCATCAATCTCAGGCGTGGGCCAAGTGCGTGATGGTGACGTGATGTATGGTGTGAACAGAATCATTGGATCTTGCCAAAAATATCTCCTCCAAACTCACTTCTTCATCTTTCCCTCCTCTCCTTAACCCTGACGGCAGCACTGCCGTCTCATCTGTCTCTAAGGCTGAACTCTTCGCTCAAACTTTCTGTAAGAACTCCACCTTGGACGATTCTGGGCATATTCCTCCCACTCATCCCCCCTCTGACTCCTTTATGCCTGTTATTAAGATTCTTCCTAATGATGTTTTCTATGCCCTCTCTGGCCTCAACTCTCAGAAGGCTTATGGACCTGATGGAGTGCCTCCTATTGTCCTTAAAAACTGTGCTTCTGTGCTGACACCCTGCCTGGTCAAACTCTTTCGTCTCTGCCTATCAACATCTATCTTTCCTTCCTGCTGGAAGTATGCCTTTGTACAGCCTGTGCCTAAGAAGGGTGACCGTTCCAATCCCTCAAACTACCGCCCTATTGCTTTACTTTCCTGTCTATCTAAAGCTTTTGAATCAATCCTTGACTGGAAGATTCAAAAGCACCTTTCCACTTCTAACCTTCTATCTGATCGCCAGTATGGGTTCCGCAAGGGGCGTTCTACTGGCGATCTTCTTGCTCTTTTAACTGACTCTTGGTCATCCTCTCTTAGCCGTTTCGGTGAAACTTTCTCTGTTGCGCTAGACATATCGAAAGCCTTCGATAGAGTCTGGCACCAGTCTTTACTTTCTAAACTGCCCTCTTTCGGATTCTATTTCCAGTTTCCTTTCCGGCCGTTCTATCTCTGCGGTGGTAGACGGTCACTGCTCTTCCCCTAAACCTATCAACAGTGGCGTTCCACAGGGCTATGTCCTATCACCCACTCTCTTCCTGTTATTCATCAATGATCTTCTTTCCATAACAAACTGTCCTGTCCACTCGTACGCCGACGACTCCACTCTGCATTATTCAACTTCTTTCAATAGAAGACACTCTCAACAGGAAGTACACGACTCCAGATTGGAGGCTGCAGAACGCTTAACCTCAGACCTTGCTATCATTTCCGATTGGGGCAGAAGGAACCTTGTGTCATTCAATGCCTCAAAAACTCAATTTCTCCACCTATCAACTCGACACAATCTTCCAAACACCTATCCCCTATTCTTCGACAACACTCAGCTGTCACCGTCTTAAACACTAAACATCCTTGGTCTATCCTTAACTCAAAATCTTAACTGGAAACTTCATATCTCCTCTCTCGCTAAATCAGCTTCCTCGAGGTTGGGCGTTCTGTATCGTCTCCGCCAGTTCTTCTCCCCCGCGCAGTTGCTATCCATATACAGGGACCTTGTCCGCCCTCGTATGGAGTATGCATCTCACGTGTGGGGAGGCTTCACTCTCACAGCTCTTCTGGACAGAGTGGAGTCTAAGGCTCCTCGTCTCATCAGCTCTCCTCCTCCTACTGATAGTCTTCTACCTCTTAAATTCCGCCGCGATGTTGCCTCTCTTTCTATCTTCTATCGAAATTTCCACGCTGACTGCTCTTCTGAACTTGCTAACTGCATGCCTCCCCCCCTCCCGCGGCCCCGCTGCACACGACTTTCTACTCATGCTCATCCCTATTCTGTCCAAACCCCTTATGCAAGAGTTAACCAGCATCTTCACTCTTTCATCCCTCACGCTGGTAAACTCTGGAACAATCTTCCTTCATCTGTATTTTCTCCTGCCTACGACTTGAACTCTTTCAAGAGAAGGGTATCAGGACACCTCTCCTCCCGAAATTGACCTCTCTTTCGGCCACCTCTTTTGATTCTTTTTTAGGAGCAGCGAGTAGCGGGCTTTTTTTTTATTGTTTTTTTGTGTGTGCCCTTGAGCTGCCTCCTTTGTAGTAAAAAAGAAAAATACCGTATGTGTGCTTGTTCATGTTTGTATATACGAAAGGGGGCCAAGTACTTTTGGTTGTCGTAGGTAGTAAGCTACATTTGATTACGTAACACCAATGCATAAATGATATGGAATACACAACAAAAAAGCTCCTCTTTACTTGTATTTTTTTGCTAAAAACCGTATCTTCGCGGTTATAAGAAAATATATCAAAAGTTGAATTAAAAAGAATTGAAATATTGCTAGTATTTTCCAGCCTTTGAGTTACGGAACAAATTTTCATTCCTTTGACGTTGCAACATTTGTGTAGCAAAAACATAACATTTTAAGTTTCTTTTTTTTCTAATTAATGAAAAATTCGCCTCGAGATTCTCTATGAAATTGAGGGTATCAAAAAAGTCGTGACAAATTAAATATAAGTTGTAAACTCAGGAATTCCGCGTTTCCTATATACTAATATATTTTGTTACACTGAGTCTGAAAAAGGAATATTAAAAAGCCCTCTAGTATAATAATAATAATAATAATAATAATAATAATAATAATTAGTAGTAGTAGTAGTAGTAGTAGTGTTATCATTATCATCAATCATCATTTTTATTACCAATATGAAGATAATGGGTATCATTACGTATTATTATCATCATCATTCTAATTATCAATAAAAAGGTAATGAACATCATTGTTATTATCATCCTCACAATGCTTTTTATCATCCTCATCACCAATAGGACCAAAAAAAATATTGGCAGAGAGGTAAAAGTAGTAGTAGTAGTAGTAGTAGTAGTAGTAGTAGTAGTAGTAGTAGTAATAGCAGTAGTAGTAGTAGTAGATGTAGTAATAGTAGTAGTAGTAGTAGTAGTAGTAGTAGTAACAGTAAAATAAGGAGTAGACGTACTTGTAGTAGGTGTATGCGTTGAAATAGTAATAGTAGCCGGGGTAGTAGTAGTAATAGTAATAGTAGTAGAAGTAGTAGTAGTAGTTGTAGTAAGAGTCATTGTGGTAGTAGTAGAAGTAGTGGCAGTAGTAGTAGTGGTAGTAGTAGTAACAAGAGTACAGAATAGTAAAGAGAGGACACTCACGCGCTGCGCTATAAGAAATCTGTAGCCAGAGCTACAGAGTAAGGAGACACAGTAGGGGTGGGCCAGAATCTATTCTTTCAGAATCGAAGGAATTGATTATCAGCAAGAGCGGAATCGATTCTAGAATCGATTCTTGACCACCCACTACCCTACCCCGCGACGCACCGCAAACCGTACTCCCTGGTGCATTATTAAGAGAGACAAGGGTAGCAAGTAATTAATTAACATTGAACAATATTTTTATTCAGTATATACTTTTTTAGTAGGAAAAGTAAATATTTGCTTCTAAATAGATATGGTTTAGTTTACAAGAAAAAAAAAAGATATAAAAATTTGTTCCTATAGAAATATTTATTTCTTGCATAAATAACATTTATTCCATTAATATATATATATATATATATATATATATATATATATATATATATATATATATATATATATATATATATATATATATATATATATATATCGGCAGCTGCAACGCGCTCCTCGCCTCCTAGTCGGTGGAGCGCCAGAAAAATCGCTACAGAGGAATCGATTCCCGGGCTTGATAATCGATTCTCTCTAATGCTCATCTGCATCGAAGGAATTGATTCAATAATCGGTTTTCGCCCACCCCTAAAGCCCCGTTCACACTGTGCCGACTCTGGGCCACGACAACCCACGAATCTAGGGTACACGAGGCCTTGGGTGTTGATGTGAAAGGGTCGGGCATGTCTTGAAAAAGGTCTTGAGACTGTAGCCGAATGATGCGCCGACGTCGTGACGGGAGTCTGGAGTCGTAAGGGTTAGCGCAAAAAAGTATTCCATGCTAAACTTTCACGACAAGAATCGGCAAGAGTCTGGACCAACCGTCACTTCCGGTTGAGGTCTGAGGGAGGTCTGGGGCAGTCAAGACTGTCGTCAACAGTCTTGGCTTGTCATGAGACAGTCGTGACGACTGTCGGGGCCATTTTTCATTTTTTTTACCGTTTCCTGTCGGCACAGTCGTCTGTGCCGATTAAAGAATGAAGAGGGACTGTCGTGACGACAGTCTTCGCCTAATGAAGGATGATCGTGACGACTGTCGGCTCAGAAATATTGGCAAACACTGCCGCCATCAAGAAATTTTTATTTTTATTTTGTAATCACAAGCACAATAAAAACTTCTGGGCATGGTTACGTTTCGCTGGCACAAACTTGGGAGCCGCACAGTACGCACGCACTCCTTTTGCCTCGATCGCTCTTGTGTTGAATGACGCAACTAGGGTTGCCACCCTGAGGTCAGAAAAATGTGGAATGCAACATCTCACTCTCCAATACGGAATGGATCCATATTTAAAGGAACGGGCGGCAACCCTAAAATATCTCGAGCATGCAATGAGTGACAGCCGCAGCACGCTGCTGGTGGGGACAAGAGGGAGGGGGGAGGGACGTTACATCGCGTATTTTACACGTATTTTAGGACGAACCTTTGACAAATTTTACGGGCTGGTTTTGTGATTAACCGAAAAATGCGCTCACTACAATTTTAAGATACTGAATTATATCTGCTTGGCCATTCAGATAACAAATTACCGTACGGAACAAATGCCGTTCGTATTGGTTCAAAAGGGGACGATACATTTCATTCTCGAACACAGACCGATTCCGTATTTTAACGAACGGCAAGGCTGCCGCCAAGACATCAAGACAGTCGCGAAGACCGTCAGGAAGACCGTCGGCCAACTCTTTGGCAACTGTCGGCCAGCTAATCGGTCAACCAGTTGACAGACAATCTGGAAGACTGTCGTCAAGACCGTCTGCAACTGTCGGCCAATCGGTCGGCAGATTCGTGGTTGTCGTAGACGTGGCGCCATTTCAAAAATTGACCGTTCAGACTCGTCTTGAGACTAGTTGGCAGCATGTCGGCAGACATTCTGCCAACTGGTTGGCCGAATTTCCTAGACAGTCGGCAATCATGGTAGCAGACACCAAGACGCCAAATAATTCTTGGAGCGTGGGAGCCGACTTGTCAAAATCAGAAGTGGCTGGGTTGTCGTGGCCCAGAGTCGGCACAGTGTGAACGAGGCTTAAGACATAGTAGTCCGACACAGAGATTGGTGCTGATGATGACTATGATTATGATGACGTCAGTTGGTCGGCTTGCGAGAAAACAGAAAATGGTAAAGAAAACGAACTATTCAAAAGGGTGACCCTGACCCAAGTGCGATAAAAACCGGAGTTGGTACTCTCTCTCTCTCTCTCTCTCTCTCTCTCTCTCTCTCTCTCTCTCTCTCTCTCTCTCTCTCTCTCTCTCTCTCTCTCTCTCTCTCAACTCTTTTTATAGCACTAATATGTATGCATGTTAGCTAATTTACAAAATTATCTGGAATGCGTATCAGTATTTGAATATCATCACGAAAGTTTTCATGTAATACCTGTGTGAAATGCTCTAGAATGCCTGTCATTTATCAATTATCAGATCATCAAAAACACATCAATATCAATCAGGGAAAATTGAAACGGAAAATGATTCTGCCGATAGAGGGATGCTGAGAAGCCTAATAATACTCACAAATTACCAATAAATTGTTGCTCTACACACACACACACACACACACACACACACACACACACACATACGTGTGTGTGTGTGTGTGTGTGTGTGTATATATATATATATATATATATATATATATATATATATATATATATATATATATATATATATATATATATATATATATATATATATATATATATATATATATATATATATATATATATATATATATATATATATATATATATATATATATATATATATATATACTGTGATATCATTAATATGATACAAAAAAGAACACTCAGACTTGGATGGCAGAGGTTGCCCGGATACTTCAGAACATGCTTGACTTCCCATTTCCTTGCTGTTGCTTCAGATATTTATACAAAAAAGGGAAGTCTTACTTGTAAATTCAACATAATGATGCTTTTTTAATTTCTCTTGCTCTTTCACTGAGAGAAGGGTGAATTAAGGTCATCAAATCTTGCCTGAAGTCCACCATGTTACAGTAATGGCTAAGTGGCCTTGCTGTCAACAGTATTACGGTACCTATTCAACTGCCGGAAGTGTATTAAATAATGTAATTGATGTCTTTGCGTATAGGAGTTTTAGAGAGCTCAGGATTCAGTGTCGTGCAGATTTGTTCGTGTTGCGTATCTGAAGCATAACTGTAATTATTAGTTTATCTTCTAAAGGTGTCTTTTTTATCCATACAAGTTGGAACCTACACTCAGTGGATTGACAAAGGCTGCCAGTAATTCTGATGATTATGGCTGACAACGCAAATGGCTCAATAAACATTAAAATATTTCATTTTAATATTGCATTCTACAGTGCTCGCTCTTTCTGTCTCTTCCCATCCGTCTGATTGCTCAATGGTAGCACAGAACCCAAGTACCTTATCTGGATGTACATAATGTTACATTTTTACGTGATCTTTTGGCTTCATTTCGCCATGAGATCAATTCCCTGTTCAATATGCGCATCCTGAAGAAACTTCGGCATCGAGCAATTGCCTGAATTACCTCAGCAGGTAATTCAGCGTACTTGTATACTTCCTTTGAGAGTCCCTTGATGCTTCCTTCTCCAGGTCTTCTTTTTTTTCTCAATGGTATCATAGAAACTGTTGTTCAATTATGTTTAGCTTCTGTAAGAACTCAGGGGATGGGTGTGTGAGATTACAATTTTGCCAGGATAGTGCATCTGTTAAAGTTGATTTCTCAACCATTCTCACTTTAGAGCCTAGAGTATATTCTGGAAATCTGTGTGCAATATGTCCCCAAAAATATAGCAGGCCTTCTTCTTCAGTGTCATGTTCCAAATAATTTTCTAAAGGCAAAATATTTTAATTTTCATTGGGCTAAAATTCATTTTCTAGTGGACAGATATTTTCACTCTCCAAGATTTTCACACCTCAGCACAGATGAGAAAATCATTGCTGACAGTGTGAGTTCATTTGAAGGCTTTGATCATCTGCCATTTTCACAACTGTTTCATCCCCCGTCCATGAAGCGAACATTTGGATTATTTTCAGAGCTAGATTATTTATCTACTTTCATAGAGAAGAATCTCTACCTAGAAGATACATTCTGAGGCGATGCTTGACAGAAATTGGAGATGGATTATCACACAATCCTCCAAGTTTTCTTAGGTTACCAAAAGAATTGTTCCAGCCCATCCTGGTTTAATCTGTTTGTCAATATGTATGATACATTGCATCTATCTCTTAGCATTTGGCAAAGTTTTGGCAAAGACTGGGATGAGACAAGCAAGTCTTTTGAAAATGAAACATTTTGTTGGTACCACAAATTTTCATTGATTTCACAGTGTTTATCATTTTAATCAATATTAGGTGTTGCTTAGTCAAATCAGTCCCATATGCATTTCTGCTTTCTTGTCATGGGAGAGTCTTGAATTGAAAATGTCAAATCAGGAATCAGCTAACAAAATTAATTCATTTGTACCATTCCGGTCCTTGGATAGATGCTAACCTTTCTCTCCAAAGAACCTTTAGGCCTTTGCAGTGGTTTCTGAAAGCAGTTGAACTGCCAATTTGACATTCATTTTACTGGGCCTTTTGGCATGAATGTGTTTACTTGAAAGACGATGTGTGACCTTCAAGTCAAATTTACTGCGAGTTATTACTTCTCGCACACATTCACTGCGAACATATTTTCCATTTGGCAGCAGAAATCCATGATCAAGGAAGCTATTTCTGATTTATTTCATGAGGTGAGGGGCATCTGGAAATACATAAATTTGCCTATCATTGTTAGCTGGATTGGAGAAATGTGTTTGTTCTGTTGCTACCTCCAAAGATTTCCAAAAGTTCACATTGGTTGGCCCAAGGTCACACACCATTGCTACAACAGGGAACCCAGCAGCTTATACTTCCATTATCAACTTGAGGAGAATGTTTTTGGTCATTGGGTAGTTAAAATCATAATAGATTTTCTGCTTCCAATTCTGAACTAATCCTCGCAACATTACACACTGGACATTGTTTTTGGGCTCATAAATCTTGTCTGTAGCATGGTCATAAGACCATTCATTGGATATGGTGCATTCATCGAATGAGAGTGTACAAACACGTCAAGCTCTGGCATAGATTCTCCTTTATACTTTAATAGATTAACAACACACCTCAGAATACCTGGCTCGACATCTAGATTTGTTACCCAGCTACAGAGAGTTGATTTGCATGGAAATGAAAAATGACACTTTTCTCTTAGAATATTTTGTCTTATTGCTTAGGGACTTCAGCATCACTGCCCGAATCATATTTTCCTCCTGCCAACGTGTAATAGGCTTATCATTGAGCATATTTTCAACTTTGATTTCAGATAAAAAAAGAACCCAATCTTTTCTTTGCACACGTTATTTTTATAGTTACATGACACAAGTCCTGGCGCAACTTAGCAATTTTTTGAACATGGGCAATGCGTTTTTGTTCCCTCTTGGCATTGATAAGCTGAAGAGCATCCCTATTCCTTCCTTAATTTTTCAAGTTGAAGGTGCAGCACATTCATACCTTCAGTAATTGCAGAATCAAGGCTCTGTTGCTGAGTACTATTTGGTGTTTGTGGCAGAGCTTTTTTCATTCCAGTTAACTCGGTGTCTGCAAGAAAACAGAGGGATTGACATTCATGTCATTTCACTATAGTCGGTTCCACGAGAACTGGCATAGATTTTCCTTCAGGGATGGGCTCGCAGACTTGGCATCATTGCATGGGTGATGGTCCTGCGCGCTCATTGGCAAATTCTTAACTTGTTCTGATGCGCATAAAATTGACTTGTATTCCTACCAAAACCATTTGTGAGTTGTAAGTAACAGATTGCACCGATAAAAACTAATGTAATAATATCTTTATTTATAAGTATGTGCCTTTTTAACTATTATAGGCTAGATTAATCTGAAACGACATTCATAACAAAATTAAGTCAGAACTGCACGTAAACGGACAATGTCCAGCGACTGAAGCGACTGTTGACTTTTGCTAGACTTTTTTACTAGTTTTTACTACTACAAAGTGCTAGGCTACAGTCTAATTAACTCATTTATTGTAAAATTTCTTGGTATATTTTTAGGCCTGGCTTAGTCATAATGTGTAGTGATACTACGGAGTCATAATTTAAACATTGGCCTAAGGCAAGAACCTTCTCATTTCTTTCATCGTCCTATCATTATTCCTGAAATATGTTTCTAATATTTGTGGGTAATAAACTAATAAATAGCCATAAGGAAGAGCGATTATAAGAATACCTACATTTATATACCAATACTGTTCATTTTAAGAGGTAGCAGAGAGCGAGAGATAGTAGGCTATGTCATGGCAAACGAAATTGCCGCAGCTTAGATCTAGTAAACAACAGCCAATGACCGGCGCGGAGACCGTCACTCAAGCAATGACGCCAAGTCCGCCAGTTCTCATGGAACCTCAACTATATAAAAAAAATCAAACCAAATAATAATAATGTGTACATGTGTGTGTGTGTGTGTGTAGTTGTTTTTCACCACGGCCTGATCACGAATTGGACTCGCAATCAACAACAAGTACCCGTTCGACAAGAGCAAGGCTTGTTATAGTTGATCTCTGGGTACTTCAGAGACTTCACACACCACAAACACCATCCCCCTTGCTCTAGTGGGGACAGTAACCATTCCTTGTCAGCGGAAATATCCCGCCCTGAGCTGATCTCGAACCATCGCCTGTCAGGCCGTAAAGTCTGGCATTGCAGCGCTTTAACTGACTTAGCTACGGAGCGGTGTGTGTGTGTGTGTGTGTGTGTGTGTGTGTGTGTGTGTGTGTGTGTAATTCACCACGGCCTGATCATGAGTTGGACTCGTAATCGCCAGCAAATAGGAAGACACCTACCGAACGGTCGTAAGCTACTCCCGGTGAGGATATATGGGAAGCGAGGAGGGTGCTGAAGCCCTTCAAAGACCCTTCTCATGTCCTCACTAACCGTTTCCCTTTTGTCTCATCAACACCAGAGAGTAGTTCAGCATGCTCTCTAAAGACAGATCCTCTCTCTTTCTACACCATACTACATTCACACAACATACACACCTTTTCCCAAAATTTAAAATTCAAAATGGCACATAAACGAACTACCTCGCAGTCCCCGCCTGGGAGGGGGACCATAAATTCCCCTAGGGAGGACTCCCCTTCTGGCTGCCGACTTGAGAGGTGTCCTGATAACTCCTCAAACCTCAAACCTTCTGCAACATTCGCGGTCTTAGGTCTAATTTCCATTCTGTGGAACACCATCTCTCCTCCTTTAAACCTCACCTTCTCTTCCTCACCGAAACACAGGTTTCTGAGGGTACTGACAGCAATCTCTACTCTGTTCCCTCCTACTATCTCTATCCTAAATTTCAATCTAAAGCTGGATGTTGCGCCTACGTGCGCAACGACATCACTTGCTCTCGTGCCCACGACCTTGACTCTTCAGAATTTTACACCATCTGGCTGAGACTTCATTGTCATTCTATTACAAAATACATCTGTGCTGTTTATCTCTCACCTAACTCTACTAACTATGTAAAATTCTTCGACTACTTGAACTCTAAAGTGGAGCACATCTTGACTCACTCTCCCTTCGCTGAAATCTCCATCTTGGGAGATTTAAATGTTCACCACCAGCTTTGGCTTACATCCTCGTTCGCTGACTAGCCTGGTGAACAAGCCTACAACTTTGCTCTCCTCAACGATCTAGAGCAGTTGGTTCAGCACCCTACACGTATTCCCGACCGTCTTGTAGACAGGCCCAACATACTAGACCTCTTCCTTACCTCTAACCCTTCTGCTTACTCTGTCAAACCGTTCTCTCCGTTGGGCTCCTCCGATCACAACCTTATTTCTGTATCCTGTCCTATTGCTCCTGTACATCCTCTGGACCCACCGAAGAGGCGATGTTTCTGGTATTTTGCTTCAGCTCGGTGGGACGACCTGAAGATGTACTTTTCCGATTTCCCGTGGAATGATTACTGCTTCCAAGAGAGACACCCCTCTGTGTGTGCCCAGCGCATCACAGAGGTGATTGTCTCTGGAATGGAGGCATACATTCCACGTTCTTTCTCTACTCCTCATGCTAAAAAGCCTTGGTTTAATCATGCTTGTTCTCGTGCTATTAACTCGTGCTATTAAAGATAGAGAGGCAGCTCACAAAAGGTTCCAGAGCCTTCGCACTCCTGCTGACCATTATCTTTATATTTTTGCCCGGAACTGTGCCAAATCTATTCTTCAACTTACTAAAAGCTCTTTCATAAATAGAAAATGTCAAAACCTTGCTTTTTCTAATTCTTCTCGTGACTTCTGGCACCTAGCCAAAAATATTTCCTCCAATTTCACTTCTTCCTCTTTCCCTCCTCTCCTTAACCCCGACGGCAGCACCGCCGTCTCATCTATCTCTAAGGCTGAACTATTCACTCAGACTTTCTGTAAAAACTCCACCCTGGGCGATTCTGGGCATATTCATTCTACTCATCCCCCCTCTGACTCCTTTATGCCTGTTATTAAGATTCTTCATAATGATGTTTTCTATGCCCTCTCCGGCCTCACCTCTCAGAAGGACCTGATGGAGTGCCTCCTATTATCCTTAAAATCTGTGCTTCCGTGCTGAAACCCTGCCTGGTCAAACTCTTTCGTCTCTGCCTATCAACATCTACCTTTCCTTCATGCTGGAAGTACGCCTTCGTACAGCCTGTGCCTAAGAAGGGTGTACGGTTCCAATCCATCAAACTACCGCCATATAGCTTTACTTTTCTGTCTATCTAAAGCTTCTGAATCAATCCTTAACCGGAAGATTCAAAAGCACCTTTCCACTTCTAACCTTCTATCTGATCGCCAGTATGGGTTCCGCAAGGGGCGTTCTACTGGCGATCTTCTTGCTCTCTTAACTGACTCTTGGTTATCCTCTCCAAGCCGTTTCAGTGAAACTTTCTCTGTTGCGCTAGACATATCTAAAGCCTTCGACAGAGTCTGGCACAAGTCTTTGCTTTCTAAACTGCCCTCTTTCGTATTCTATCCCTCTCTCTCTGTTCCTTTATCTCCAGTTTCCTTTCCGGCCGTTCTATCTCTGCGGTGGTAGACGGTCACTGTTCTTCCCCTAAACCTATTAACAGTGGTGTTCCACAGGGCTCTGTCCTATCACTTTCTTTCTTCTTTCAGTAGAAGACCATCCCAATAGGTAGTACATGACTCCAGACTGGAGGCTGCAGAACGCTTAACCTCAGACCTTGTTATCATTTCCGATTGGGGTAGAAGAAACCTTGTGTCCTTCAATGCTTCAAAAACTCTATTTCTCCACCTATCAACTCGACACAATCTTCCAAACACCTATCCCAATTTTTCGACAACACTCAGGTGTCACCTTCTTCAACACTAAATATCCTTGGTCTATCCTTAACTCAAAATTTTAACTGGAAACTTCACATCTCCTCTCTCACTAAATCAGTTTCCTCGAGGTTGGGCGTTCTGCATCGTCTCCGCCAGTTCTTCTCCCCCGCACCGTTGCTATCCATATACAGGGGTCTTGTCCGCCCTCGTATGGACTATGCATCTCACGTGTGGGGGGGCTCCACTCATACAGCTCTCTTGGACAGAGTGGAGTCTAAGGCTCTTCGTCTCATCAGCTCTCCTCTTACTGATAGTCTTCTACCTCTTAAATTTTGTCGCAATGTTGCCTCTCTATCTTCTACCGATATTTTCACGCTGACTGCTCTTCTGAACTTGCTAACTGCATGCCCCCCCCCCCCCCTCCCCCCTCCCGCGGCCTCGCCTCACACGACTTTCTAATCAAGCTCATCCCTATACTGTCCAAACCACTTATGCAAGAGTTAACCAGCATCTTCACTCTTTCATCCCTCACGCTGGTAAACTCTGGAACAATCTCCCTTCATATGTATTTCCTCCTGCCTACGACTTGAACTCTTTCAAGAGGAGGGTATCAGGACACCTCTCCTCCCGAAAATGACCTCTCTTTTTGGCCACTTATCTGTACTCTATTCAGGAGCAGTAGGTAGCGGGCTTTTTTTCATTATTATTTTCTTTCTTTTTTTCACGCCCTTGAACTGTCATCTGTAAAAAAAAAAAGAAAAAAAAGTTAGCCTCCCGCTAGGAAGTCTTACGGCGGATTGGTCTGGCCCACGGTGTTATGGACTCGCTCAACACGAGTATATGGCGTTGTCGATTCCTGTGCAGAAGGACAAAAATCCGGATCTTCAAGTTCCTTGTGCTCCCTGTCTTGCTCTATGGTTGTGAGACATGGACACTAAATGGGGACTTGGAGAGGCAGATTGATGCCTTTGGTAATAACTGTCTACGCAGAATCATGGAATATCGCTGCAATGACTTTGTGTCAAACCGGCGACTACTCCGTGAGACTGATTCGACATATATTACCTGCATAGCCCGTCAACACCAACTCGGCTATACGGGCACGTGGCACGTTACCCTGAAGCAGATCCTGCCCACCGGGTTGTCTCTGTATGAGACAATCCTGAGTGGACGAGGCCAAAGGGACGCCCACGGAATTCGTGGCTTGAGCAAGTCGATAAATCCTGCCGGGAGGCACTCGGGATGGGAAGTGGGCCTGCATGGAGACGCCCGGAGGGACCCCTGGACCTGGCTTTGTAAGGTGGGTGAGGCGATACGCCCCCCGTCGTATGCCCCCATTGATTGATTGATATGGGTACTGCCAGGACCTCACACACCACACACCCCATCCCCCTTGCTCAAGGGGGACAGTAATCATACCTAGTCAACGGAAAGAATCCGGCCTGAGTGGGTTCGAACCGCCGCCGTGTCAGGCTGTGAAGCCTGGCTGCGGAGCGCTCTAACCAGTTGCGACACGGAGTGTGTGTGTGTGTGTGTGTGTGTGTGTGTGTGTGTGTGTGTGTGTAATTCACCACGGCCTGATCACGTGTTGGACTCGTAATCGCCAGCAGGTACCCTCCCGACATGAGGAAGTGCTCTTTATCGTCGATCTCTGGGTACTGCCAGGACCTCACACAGCACACATCCCATCCCCCTTGCTCAAGGCGGGACAGTAACCACTCCTAGTCAACGGAAAGAATCCAGCCTGAGCGGGCTCGAACAGCCGCCCTGTCAGGCCGTGAAGCCTGGCAGCGCAGCGCTCAAAAAATTAGTGTGTGTGTGTGTGTGTGTGTGTGTGTGTGTGTGTGTGTGTTTACCTAGTTGTATTTATCTAGTTGTGATATACCCAGGGTTGTTTGATTTAAATCAAGATGTAAATCAAATGATTTAAAAAAATCATTGATTTAAATAAAGATTTATATTATTTGACTTTTTTTCTAATTTCATTGATTTAAATCTTGATCTTATTGAAGGGCAACAGTATAGAATGGAAAAATAAACAAAGAAAACACCCTCTATCTTTGACATCAATATTTTCCCTGTCAACTTCACAAATTGTCCTGAGCTGATATAGATATATATCATCAGTCAGCCACACATGGCCCGCCAAGTGTCCTGGGGCGGAACAAGACGTTGACCGCCTTTCTGACGGTATCTTGCTGAGGCAGAGTGATGGTTTCAAAAGTATTTTACAATGCGAAAAGCATGTTATTCTATGTTACCAATTTCCCAATCATGAGCCAAAACATTTAGAATGTGTGCAGTGCAACCATGGGTTAACAACTTCAGTTCATTTGCTTGTTGTAATTGCTTTCTCATCTTGTTGACATTGGCTGTATTAGATGCTTAAATCTGTCCTCATATAATAAGTTTTTCACCCAATGGATATTTTCTTTAATGCCTCCATGGTCTAGTGGTGCGTGCCTAACTACTAATCCTGAGTTTCGAATCCCAACCTGGGCAGTCAGCGTGGAGCCCACCCAGCTGTTCATCTTCCCTTTCGGGCTGGTCGATTAATGGGTACCTGGGGAAACCTGGGGAAGGTAAACTGTGGTAACCTGGATGTCACGCTGACCCTGTGTCCCGGGGTGACGGGCTCCTCCCACCACAGCTCATGGGCCAATGTTACGGAGATGAGCACTGGGGTCAGGCTCAGTTACAGCATATGCCCCTATCTCTACTCTTTTGGTTGGTCCCAGCCAATTGGTTGCGCAGGCAACTGTTTTATATTGCCGCCATCTTGCTTGACTTATCCCCCCCCCCCCTTTCCCGAACTTTACTTGGTCCTCTTCAGAGAGTTTTGCTGGAGTCTGGTTGATGGGCAGTCATCAGGGCAGCACGTGGGTAGTTTTGGGCCCCTCCAAACACTCATATGAACTTAAGAAAAGCTATTAAAAGGGACAAAAATCACCAACTATAGGAAGTGGCAATGTAGGAAATATTTGAAACATATACTCCTGTTTTTCAAAGAATCACTTCACATACATACATGGATCATCCACATTCTTTTCTGATACTTACATTTGAAGCTGCTGTAATTTTTTTTTTGTGTGTGTGCAATTTCAGTTAGGACATGTTCACAACATGACATGATCTGGTTAGACTGTTAAGAGACTAGACAGAGTTGTGGTGTGGTGCTGGCCAGTGGCTGGCTGGCTGCGGCTGGTCAGCCTTAGGACTGGCTTAAACAGCCAACCAGAGTACTTATGGTGATGGAATATGATACAAGAATACTCCAACAAGTGTTTTAAACTAATGTAGAGAATATTTAGGTTTACATTAATTTAATTATTTTCATCTATAAAAAAAAAAAAAAAATATCGATAAAAAAAATCTGATTTAAATAAAAAATTTTTTTTTTTTTTAAATCATCAACCCTGATTCATGGTAGGGATGGTGTGTGTGTGTGTGTGTGGGGGGGGGGGGTGATATGTAGTAATAGTGAGGAATGGTGAGAAAATATCCTGGTGTTTGATGGGGCATTTAGAGGCACATTTATCCTTTTTATGGTTTTGGCCAAAATATATTGCGATTGCTAGTGATGTGATACATATCGAGGTGATTGGTGATGCCGATTAAGGATTGTGATTCAGGTGTTTGGTGCGGGTGTGTCTGGATATTTTTCATGTGTGGAGGCAGATGTGATCTACTCAGGGTGATGGTCCATATGTGTGATGGGGGTGGCAAGCTTACTTTGATATGTTTTATTGCCGTGGTAGTCAGGAACAAAAGTTATAAGATGTGTGATGTATGTCGGTGGTTGGATAAATACATTAAAGAGTGTTGAGACCGGTGAGCCAAGGCCGTCTCTATGTAATTACGTGGAGTCGGCCTTGGGTGAGCGTTATGGTGGTGAGCTTAATGACCAGTGACTGATGTGGTGGAGTGAATGATCATGTTAATGTGAATGTCGTTAACTGTGAGGTGTTGATGATGATGAATTGGTATACAAACCTGTAATTATGAAAATGATGTATTATGAAGTAATGCTAGTTAGCAACGGTGATTGAGTGATTGATGTGATGCGGAAAAGGAATAACTAGCGTGTGATGTGATTTAGTTATGGTAATGGGAAGCTTTACCGTAAAGTGATGAAATAATAATATAAAAAAATAATGATAATGATAATAATAACAATGATAATAATAATAATAATAACACAAGTGAGTGAGGAAATTAGGTTAGCATGTAATGTGAGAGAATGTGCGATATGTTGATAGGAAGAACAGGTGTGATTTGGTGATAGTACCTGATGCATGTACCTGGCTGTGGCTTATGAGGAGATAGTGGTTGAGACACTAAAATGAAGAAGCATATGATACCAACGTGTGATGTTAAGGCAAGATCAAGGTAAGTTTTGTAGTGGATGCAAGAGCAGCAACTGTAGAGCTGGCTGACTAGCTGGGTAACTCTCCAACAGAGTTAACCCTCTCTTACCTGTATTGTGAATGGAAATGAAAAGAAAATGATACATTGATAAAACAGCTGAGGTGAAAGATTCCTCGAAATATGAAAGCTAAGATTTAAAAGGTATGAGTTCAGCGCTCTGGCAATAGATGGTTGCATATCTCTCCCTCACCACGTCGTAGAGTTACTTAAGTGAGTGAAAAAGACGTACCGATTGCAGCCCATAGGCCAACAGATAGCTCATTGAACGCAGCAGAAAGAAGACCACACCACGTGAACCAATAACCAAATCACTATAAATAAAATTAGCCTACTCCACTAACGGGTTGGGGTCGTCGAAGAGGCCCCTCAAGACAGCCTACCGGCGCTCCAGGCAGTACCTAAAAAAAAAAAAAAAAAAAAAAAAGACGTGACAGTGCCAATGGAACGGAACGGAAGGAGCGGCAGGAGTTTGAACGCTTTGATATATGCGTGCAGCCGCCGGTGATAGAGAGTCGTGCACCTTGCATAGCACTGCCCACCGGCGCTTGCGTACTTCACTGGTCCCCGATTATTCTTGGATCTGCGATTATTTTCCTTCATAGGCTACTCCGCTGTACTGACACACACATTTGGGAGCAACGTGTGGTGTTTGGCCGAATACAACCGGGTAGGTGGAGGCCGCCGAATGGATATCGTGCCCCATATCCTTATTAAAGGCCGCGTCACACTTAGTCGAATTTGTTTCCGAATCATTCCCGCTATATGTGTTGCGGCTAAATCCCAAACCCAGGACTTCCCCACCCTCATCTACCACCCATCTCACCCCTGACCCTCAACCCCTCACCCCAACTCCCCAAACCTCCAACACTAAACCTCTCCCACATTCTCCACTCCCACTCCTTTTTCCTACCAACCTCCCAGCTACCTAACACTCTCAATCCCTTTTCACCATCTTTTCACCCAGATACCGTTACTCTGCTCACCTCGTTCATGCACAACATCCTTCCTTCATACCCCGACTCTCAACCAACCTCGACCCCTTTGCTGACCTCTTCTTTAACCCCCAGTCCCCTCCTCATATTTCCCTTACCTCCACCTTCACGACTGTCAACTCCCACTAACCTACTCCCCCTACATGCCACAACACCCAAACACTCGCAATCTGTCAAGCCCCGTTACTGCTCACCCCACTCCCAACCTCGGCATACTCCCTCCTCCCTCAACCCTGACCTCCCTTGCACTCCCGCGACATCCTAACACCACTGCGCCTATCCACCACTCGCCCCTTTTCTGTATCGATGTAGAAAAAAATATCAAGGATAACCCATAAAGGATGCATGTGACACACACACACACACACACACACACACACACACACACATTCATACTCATTCAAATACAAATTAGTACACACTTCATGCACATAAGCTCAAACATATTACCAATATTCACTTTTCCTTTTTCCATAAGAGTTCAGACACCAATCGGAAAACAATATCATTACCTCTTCGCTATTTGTAAAAAGGAAGCAGTGGTCAAAAGTCCCATTTTCTCTTGGCTAGAAAGCCTTGGAGGGAAGGCTACCGACCCTAACCATTGAGAGACAACTAAAGAAAACACAGAGAGAGAGAGAGAGAGAGAGAGAGAGAGAGAGAGAGAGAGAGAGAGAGAGAGAGAGAATGTATGTATGTATGTATATGTGTGTGTGCGTGCGTGTGTGTGTGTGTGTGTGTGTGTGTTCTTGTATACAGGACAATGCTTAAAAGTAACCAAGAAAACGTAACGGAAGTTATTTCAAAACAAAACAATTTTCTAAATACATAAAACTTGTGGCAGCGGAAAATTAGACATGGTACTGAAAAGAAAATGAAACATGTACTATAGTCTCGCGTATCGGAAGAAGAATGCACGAAAAAAAAACCTGTGGCAAAACTTCATAAAACATACAAAAAACACGAACTGTTAAAAATAAGGCTATGATTACACCTTTCATTTAAAGCACCCAAACACAAACTTTACAAGCACAGCCATACATGTCCTCTCCCTTACCTCGTCTTCCCCGCAACAGGTGACGGTCGCATACTAACTCTTCTTTGCTTTCCCCAGGTGAGCATGAGGGGCGCGGCGCCTTCAAAATGTGGATCCAGGTGTGTATTTTCTTCTTTCTGTCTTCGTTTATAGGTATCAGGACACAGACATGAGAGAAACAATGCACAACGCAGAGACTTCGACAGAGAATGAAACTGTGTGTGTGTGTGTGTGTGTGTGTGTGTGTGTGCGCGAAACTGAAACTGAAAATAATGTACTGCTCTGATTTTTTGTTGTTGTTTTATCCGTGGATCAGAGAGAGAGAGAGAGAGAGAGAGAGAGAGAGAGAGAGAGAGAGAGAGAGAGAGAGAGAGAGAGTTTGTATACAACACATTTCACTGAGAGCCTTCTATCTCCTCCCCACCCTTCTCTTAACATTTTATGTTCTTTTTTTATGATGCAACGCAATATTTTTTTATTTCTCAGGAGATTTACGGCAGCAACTTGCTTAATTTTGGGAATAGGCTGCCTGATATCAAGTGCTAGTAGTGTCGTGTATCTAAGTTGACCCTAAGAATTGATTAGGTGGAAAAGTGCAAGCGTGTCTTCAGGAAAAGGGTGTAGAGAAATGTAAGGCCAGCATCAGTATTTTCTCGTTTCATTTTATATCAACCTAAAGCCTGAAAGATGCTAAGAGATTACCCACTTATTAGTAGAACTCGCATTTTGGTTATTTCAACCGTTTTCATTCGTGAAATTATTATTTCGAAATCATATGAGTTTTTAAATGCGCGCGTGTGTGTGTGTGTGTGTGTGTGTGTGTGTGTGTTGTTTGTGTATGTATGTGTCTGTGTGTGTGTGTGGGTGGGGGGGTGTTTTGTCTGTGTGGGGGTGGGGGTTGGTGTGTTTGTGTGTGTGTGTGTGTGTGTGTGTGTGTGGGTGGGTGGGTGGGTGGGTGGGTGAGTGGCTGTATCTTATTTTATAGAAAACAATTTTACAGTTTAATCAAATTAAAAGAAAATACGAAACCAATCAGACCACTACAAACAACTAAAAACATAACAGGAGATCAAAATAAAGAAGAATAAGCAAAGCACCGCCAGCAAGAAAACAGAAACAAAATAACACGAAACAAAGATCAAACGAGGCGGCAAGAAACAAGCGCCCAGCACGTTGTTCCACTGTATTCTCTGGCCTTTCCAGGGAACACCTAAACTCGACCTAATTAGACCAGGGCGGATCTAGCTGCCCCTCCCCTCCCCCTCTCTCCTCCTCCTCCTCCTCCTCCTCCGCCTCCGCCTCCTCCTGCTGTTCCTCCTCCTCCTCCTCCTCCTCCTCCTTCCCTGCTTCCTCTTCCTTTTCCTGCCCTCCTTGCTCTTTTTCTTTCTGCTTTTGTTCCTCTTCCTCCTATTTCTCTTTTTCTTCTTCCTCTTCCCCCTTCTCCTCCTCCTCTTCCTTCTTTTCTTCCTCCTTTTTTTTTACTCCTCCTCCTTCTTCTCCTTATCCTCCTCCTCCTCTCCTCCTCCACCTCCTCCTCCTCTTTCTCCTCCTCCTTCTCCTCCTCCTCCTCCTCTTCCTCCCCCCCCTCCCCCATTCTTTAATTAGACACTTTCCTTTCTTTTTCCTCCTTTCCTTTGTTATTTTCTTTTCTATAGAGACAGATATATATGTGTGTAGATACAATAAGATAAAGTGCTGGCCAACAACACTGTTTAGGGATATTCACAACACTCGGTGGTTTAGTGGTTAGCGTGGCCACCTAATCATCGGGTCTGAGTTCGAATCCCGGCCCTGACCTTCGGCGTAAAGTCCACCCGTATGTCCAATCCATGTATCTTACCCGGGGAAACATGGGAAGGTAAAATGTGGTAACCTGGATCTAGCCCTGACCCTGTGTCCTGTGTCCCGGGGTAGTGTGTCCATATCCGTTGTCTAGGCCACGTGCCGGAGATAACCGCGGCCACTCGCAGCCATCCCTCATGCCCCAATCTTACATAACGAAAGCAATTGTTTCCTTATCTTCTCTTGTTATCCGTTTTCTTATTTATGATCTTCCGTATTACTTTTTATTATTATTTTCACTTCGTTCTCTTCACCATCGCATTATTTTATCCTTCTTTCCCCAAGTTTGTTGAATGTCGCGGATATGACGCCCTCTTTTATTATTCCGTCTGTCCCTCCTCCCCACTATCTCCAGATCCTCTTATACACCTTCCCACTTCTTCCTTTTCCTCCCATATTAGTCTTCCTCTCTGCTTTCTAATCCACTCCCTCCCAACCTCATTTCTTCTATTCTTTTTCATTCCTGAGTGAACTCCATTCCATTCCATTTCATTTTCTTTCATTTCCCTCTTTCCTTCCTTATTGTCTTGCCCCGCGAACCTTCTCTCCTTTGGCCACTTTCTCCGACTCCTTCCATCCTCACTCCCACCGCCTCCCGTACTCCTTTTCTTTTATTATTCTTTTCTCTATTATACCCCATTTTCTATATTTCCACATTTTCCTCCATCAAGTCCTTTTCCTCTTCCTTTCCCACCCTTCCCTCTCTCCCTGATTATCTTTTCTCCCTCCTACAGGGAGCCACAGAGGCTGGGGAAACCCTAATGTACTCAACTAATGAAAAAAATCCTTGGCCGCCCCACGCTCCCTAATGTGCCAATACCTTCTTAAATGCCGTTTAGAGACTCGCTCGTCCAATAGGCCTATCCAGCCAGGACGGACGTAAATCTTAATATCTAAGATTTACGCTGCAGGACATTTTTATCTGAAATTTCGAAAGCATTTACGCAGAAATCTAATTGTCACGTTCATTTCAGCGGTGATATGTTAATAGGTTGAGGGGTTGTAAGTGTTAAAAAACGGTAAAGGAGGAACTGTAATTTTGTCGGGGACTTATTTTTTTCTCATTCTTTTATGTTTGCGGGTGCTACAAGCGCTAAAAAAAGTTAATTAAAGTTTCAGTAGTTGATTATTCCTTCCAACCTTGCAAACAGTTATATACGTGTGTTTATTAAGTCCCAAACGTTGAAGAGTTTCAGAAGCTGCCAAGTATTTATAACGCTGCAAACAATTTCAAGTGTGATCGGGTGTTAGTTGTGTCTGTGTGTTTCGAGTGTGTCCGAATATTTCAAACGATGCCGAGTGCTTCAGGGGTTGCTGGTTATAATGCTGCTCAGTGTATAAGATAGTTCTCAGTGTTTCAAGTGTTGCTGAAGATTTCATCGTTAATGGTTCAAAGGTCTTAAAATATGTATTGTAGTTGGTGAGAATATCAAGTGTTGCCAAGTGTTTCAAGTGTTGCCGCGGGAGGCGTGCGAGTAATGTGTTTTCAGTCACAAATATTGGCCCCAGATGTTATCATTATACTATTTCCTTTTTTGATATTATTTCCTGTTGCATACGTCTCCTCTTTATTCTCCTCATACTCTTTCGTCTTCTCCCACTCTAAATCCAATTTCTTCTTTTCCCATTCTTCATCAATATATTTTCACTTTTATGTTACTCTGTTCATTTCATTTTTTTTTCTAACCCTTTCCAGTTGCTCTTTGCTCTTGTCGTCGTCATATTTCCGCCATCCTGCTCTTCTTCCTTCCCCTCTGTTCCTCTTCCTCCTCCAAATCATATGCAGTTTCCATCTCTGACCCTTGGCAATTTAACTTTCCCCTCACCCACCAGATGGGGTGCGAAAGGCGGATTTCATTAGTCCCTCGGGGGTTTTAAGTATGTACCCTTCGTGTATTTGTCCTCCCTTCAGCCAACATTAGAGGGGAGCATTCGACGGAGAAACATCATACCCCTCCCCCGTTGGTATTAAAACGGTGCATTTGACCGTACCGCACTAATGTGATCTTTCTAGTCTAAGGGCCACTTCGACGGTCCAACACAGAGTCATTGTAAGCGCACAAGCCAAACCATATTCTCCACAATGATCCGTTATTTCAACTCAATACCGGATACCAGTAAAGAGATTGCCGGTGTAGTTTCCTAAAATTTCCTTCCCCTTTTTATATCAACGCCATGCAAACGCTAGAGCTACAAGGAATTTTCGTCGTGTTTTGTGTTTGGTTGGGGAGCTTACAAACTTGCTGTATTGAACTGTAAAACTGGCCCTAAGTGCAAGGTAAAATTAAGTAAACTGGAAGGAGAATTTGTTTGGATTTTCTATTAGTGATTCAGTATACCAAGAGCTAAATCTCGGTTACTCGGAAATAAATTAAAGAGTGAATTTGATTCCTCCAAAATCTCATGGAACGAAATAATTTTGTTGTCGTGCCACGGCTAAGGGGCGAAATTTATGGTCTTTCCCGCAACCAGAGCAAGTTTTGGAGTAACATGAATAAATTTACATTCTGATTCCGGTAGTTATTTTGTGGTGAAACGTTCCATAAGGCTTACCAGCCCACCTTAGCAATATGGTAAGATCTTTTTTTTAGTAAATTTTATCATTCCGAATGGTGGGGAAAATATTTAGTGTTTTGATTTGCTGATGCGTTAACGTTAGCCTGCGCGTAGTCGACGTTTATTTATATTATCCGTGTCCTTTGTTGACAAAATATATTTATAGAAACACAAGCAACTACAAGCATGGCTGTGTGTCTTCCTGAATATCACTCTGTGGGCCTAGTGTCTATTACCTTTTACATGTTTGTCTGTCTGCCTCAGTTTGCCTATGTGAGTGTATTTCTGAATGTCTATATGATTATTTCTCACTCTACGTATCTGTCCGCCTGCCTGTGTCTGTCCGTCTGTCTGTCTATCTGTATGCCTGTCTTTCTACTTGTCTGTCTACCTGTCTGGCTGACTGTCTGGTTGTCCTATTCTCTCTCTCTCTCTCTCTCTCTCTCTCTCTCTCTCTCTCTCTCTCTCTCTCTCTCTCTCTCTCTCTCTCTCTCTCTCTCTCTCTCTCTCTCTCTCTCTCTCTCTTCTCCTTTGCTCCAGTTTTCGTCTTTTGAATCGCTCTTGAATTGCACGTTTGTGTTCTTTTGTTTCGTCCTTTTTTTCTTTCCTTTCATTGTTTTCTGTGCGCCGCTGCACGCCAATCTTCACGTTTACGACTTTTTTTCTTTTGCACTGATTTTCCCTCCTAATTTCATTGTTTTGCTTAGTTTGTGGGTTTCTCTTGTTGGTCTGGTGCGTTTCCTTTCTTTACAAAAATCTTTTATCAAAGTTAACCCAGTTTCGCGCTTTCTAATACAAAGAAAACTTATCCTAAGTATATTTCCGCAGTTTCTTTATCTTCACTTCTTTTTCCCTACTCTCTCTCTCTCTCTCTCTCTCTCTCTCTCTCTCTCTCTCTCTCTCTCTCTCTCTCTCTCTCTCTCTCTCTCTCTCTCTCTCTCTCTCTCTCTCTCTCTCTCTCTCTCTCTCTCTTTTTCTCTATTCTCTAAACTTTAGAGAATAGAAAAAAAGACAGATGCTTTAGAGTCTAACGTATTTCCATTATGCATATAAAGGTAGCGTCGAAGACATGTACTGAACTTCGCTCTGCGTCTGCGTCATCGTTATGGTGGCCTTTGAGCCTCTGGCGGGTAACAAGTTGTGCCCATTACCTCAGGACACAGAGTAAGTGTTACATCCGGTATGCCGTAGCTTACCTTCCCCAGGATATCCCAGGTACCCATCGAAAGCAAAGATTGACTGTTGGGTGTCTTGTGCGCTGACTGCACTGACCAGGATCGAATCCGGGACTGTGGGTTCGTAACTAAGGCGTGGTTACCAAAACGCCACCGAGTCGGTATTTTGCTTATGAAACAAAGCAGTTATGATATTTTTGCTTTGTCCTGCCTGACTGGAGAGATTCGTGGACGAGGAGGCAATGCGGGTATAAGATTTTAAGATGAGGAAGATCTTATACTGGATAATCTCATTCTTGGGGAGTTCGTGGGATGGTAACACAAGAACATCGACAGCATTTTCTTTAACCCCAGGAAGTGCAATAAATGTAGTAGCGTCAAAATAAAGATGAAGCAGGAGGAGGTGCATGTTTCACACGTAAAAATAGTTATCTCGGAAAACATCAACTGAAAAAAAATGCAAAAAATATATGGAAATTTGCGATAAAATATTTCTATTTCCACTATTTTTCCTTGTGTTCAACCCAATCGTACATTTATGCTTATTATTGTTTTATTCCAGTAATTTTAATTAATAGTAAACATGTATACATATTAGTAGAATAAAAAAAATTTCTTTATTCATTTATTGACGGCACTGTAAGCTGGCGACAGATAAAGCCAGAAATATCAACAGTAGTAAATAATTTATCTTAAGCTCTCAGGGACCGTGAACATGAAACGCACTGAAAATGATCGTACATCGGTATTTTTGTGTGAATATCAGCTGGCAGTTATGCGACCTAAGAGTGGAAGTTGCAGTCTGTTCACTTAAGTCTGCCCCAAGCTGACAACATAAACCTAAGCGTGTTCGTAAGCACAGTGCAGATTAGCAGAAAGTGCAGCGTGAGATAAACATAAACAGAGGTTAAAGAAAACTTGGAGGCCATAGCAGTAGCCAATCAGCACTCAGCTTGCAAACACGCTTAGGTTTATGTTGTCAGCTTGGGTCGGACTTAAGTGAACAGACTATAGTCGCTTAAATATAAATGGCGGCGGTGGTTAAAAAGGTTATGAAATTCAATAACAAAAATTTAAACTCCACGTTGAAACCTTGCGTTACAACAGGTGAAATAAGAAGAAAAAGGCGAGGTTTGCCAAGCCTCAATTTCGGTTTTGAGATGTAATCACAAAGTCTCAATTAGGGTTGAATATTCCTTTCATTCCAGTTTTCAAAAGTGGCCATCAAGCGAATTACTCAAAGTCTTCCACAAGCATACGAACTGGGACTTGGGAGAGCCGAGAGCTGGCAGGAGGGTATCATGGGAACGAACCAATATCTGCGAATCGCTGCATCCCGAGATTGGCCTTCACTTACAAGTAGGGGATAGTAAAAGAGGGATGCGAGAGAAGGAGAGAGGAAGGAAGGAAAACAGGAAAAGGGGGGGGTTTGAAATAGAAAAAAATATAATAAAAATGAAGGGAAGAGGGGCAAAGGAAAGTAAATAATGAAGGGTGGAGAGGAAATACTAAGAGAGAATGTTAATGTGGACGAAGGCAGGAATAGGATACACGGATTACAGCTGTGAAAGAGATATTGGATGAGAGTAAAGGAGGGTAAAAAAAGAGGTAGAAGGGCAAGGAGAAAGGACAGACGAAATAAATGGGGTGTGGGGGAGAGATGGAAGGGAGAGAGGCAAAGGGGCGGGAGGGAAAAAAGTAGGAAGACGAATGAGACGGAAAGAGGGCAATTCATGAGTTGAGAGAGAGAGAGAGAGAGAGAGAGAGAGAGAGAGAGAGAGAGAGAGAGAGAGAGAGAGAGAGAGAGAGAGAGAGAGAGAGAGAGAGAGAGAGAGAGAGAGAGAGAGAGAGAGAGAGAGAGAGAGAGAGAGAGAGAGAGAGAGAGAGAGAGAGAGAGAGAGAGAGAAGGAGGATGAGAAAGGAATGGGAGAGAGAAGGAGAGAGCCGGGAGGGAAGAAGGGAGGGGAAGAGTGAGCAAACGGAAATGATGTGACAACTTCATTATAAGTGTAATTTACGTGTGACGCCAAACAGCAGGATTTTTCCACCATGCATTTAGAAGCCTTTTTTGTGGGAGCCTTTTTCACTACTCCATTATTGTTCCTCTTCATCTACGATAATCCTGATTTCAAAAGAGTGTTAAATATCTCAATTAAGTGTCACCCTTCGTCACTGACCCGTGTTGATAAAATTTAATGAAAATGATAAACGTCGCTCGTTCCCGCGTTGGCACACACTGAAACACCAGTCTTTCTCTCACTAGGGGAAGACTTTGAGCTGCACCGTTACGCAGCAGTCTCGGTCCTGTCAACGGGTACAGAAATGATCCTTTGTCACGCTGCTGCTCCAACCTTTACACCGGGCGCACGACTAGTGGATTATGTTATATCTCGTACAAAGAACGGCGGATATATAAACACTAATATAGCATTTCCCATATTTTAAACAGGTATTGAATTTTTCCACACCGACAATAAAACCTGCCTTTCTACAGCTCTTTATGCGTTTGCTCTCTAATATATCTTCCCTTTTCTTACCTGTGAACACATTAACACTGCTGTAAACTTAATTCATCTTTTGATGACCATTATACTTTCTTATTAATAGTACAATGGACATTTTTTATCTTAACCTTTTCCTTAAAAAAAAAGGAGGGTTTTGTGTGTTTTTAGACTACTTTTTGTGTGTGTGTGAGGACAAGTTGCTTACTCTAGTTTTATCTCTTTTTTTACCAGTCAGCATAAGAGGAGTGAATACATTATAAGACTACACCTTAACTCTTCTTATTAATTACACAAATTCGAAAAAATATATTCCCTATTTCTTTCGGGAAGAGATTACAGCATCGTTTTCCACGGAGTGGATGAAATGTTATCTTATATTTACACACTTCAAAAAATCATGGTTTGCAGGGAATTTTGGAGTGAAGTTTTTAATGGATAATTCTATTTTTTCCTGTTTTGTTACTTGTTTTATCTTTTTGCCATGCTGCCTCCAGAGCTCATCTTTAATCCTAGAATCTAGAGTCCGGGTTGATAGGTCGCCTCGAATACTCACTCCACTTTCCTTTATTCTGACAACAGATTCTTCTGTCATACTTTCATTAAGCAAATACTGGACAGTTTCTCTCGTTTGTCAAGCTTCTGTCAACTTACAAAGAACGACTCCAAATTTTCCTCAATTTACTGAATAAAATGGCGTTTTACATATTTTACCTTCCCGGGGTGCTACATAATTTCTGGGAAGTTTTTGTAAAAGATGAGAGCATGATGGGAACAAAAGAAGCATCTGAAAAAGGAACCAAGGAAGGAGGATGAGAAGTGAGGGCGGGAGTAAGAAAGAAGAACAAGAATCCAGAGAGAACAGAGTAGAGGGGACGGGAAAGGAGGAAGAGGCAAGGGAGAGGGAGAGCGAGAGTCCAAATGGAAGTGAGCAGCGGGGCAAGATATGAGAAAACACCAAAAAGTGCATTCTGTCTTTTACACATAGAATTCAATCTACACGGTGGGACTTGGAGAGGAACTGAAGGAAGGACACGAGGGAAGGGGAAAAATGTCTTGATTGAAAGTTGTTGAGGGAAAGGACAAAGTGAAGGTGACGGAGGGACAAACGCCAGGAAGGGAAGAGGACATGGATTGTAGGTGAGAAAGAGGAGAACAATATTTCTGGCCATAAAGGTGTCCTGGCTTGATGGGAATGGGGAAAAAAAGAGTAGATTCAGGAAATGGGAAACGTTGGAAGAGGAAGGAATAAAGAGAAACGAGGTTGAGAAACAGGAATAACAGGGATAAGAAGGAAAGAGTTGCTTAAGAGAAAAAGAAAGATGAAATAGACTGAAGAAAGAGGGAAGGTTAAATGGGACACAGACGAAGCAAAGAAAAAATAATGAGAACGAAAAAAAAAAATGAGAGTAGTGGTCGAAAGAGGGAAATAGAAATAAAACTCGCAGACGCTAACGGCAGAGACGAGATAGAAAGTAAGGGTGATCTTAGATAGGTGAGTATGTAGCAGCGTTAAGGGAAAGTAGGTGAAACAAAGCTATATAAATAGGTAAAATGAAGGTGGTATTGGGAAGAAACACGTTATGAAGTTAATAAAAAAGAAAAGGTGGGGAAAAAGGAAAAGGATGACAAACTTTGAAAAATGTTGAAAAGGAGTAAAATGAAAAGACTATCAAAGGAAAACAGGGCAGGGAGAGGCAGGGAAAAGGTAAAGTAACAGGCAGGTAAGTAGTGTTAAGGATTAAAACTCGTCTAACTGCTGGGAGTGGGCGTTCGTGATGTCGTGAAGAGAATTGTTGAGGAGAGCGAAAGCAGAAAAGTTCGTAATGAGGCGGGCATTCAGGGGAGAGGAGGGGAGGTTTGGGGAGAGGTTAGATGGTTTGCAGAGAGGAGAAAGGTGATCAGACAGGTAGGGAAAGGGTAAAGTATCAGAGCGAGGAGAGAAATAATAACATACATAAAGAGTAAAGATCAATGGAAAAGGAAAATGATTTGAGGAAGCAGAAAAAAATGAGAATACAGTAGACGTTGCTGATTGGAAAAGGAAAGGTAGTACGGAACATGTTAGTGCATGTTTGGATATGCTGGAGGGGTACAGCAATGTAATTTAGGGAAGAGTAAAGATGTTTAGGGAGGTTATGAAGGGGAAACACATGTAGAGAAGCTGTGGAGGGAAGGGGAAGAGACAATATGAATAGGTGCCGGAGCAGGGGTGACTTTGGTATGAAGAGAGGGGAGATGACTAGGAAAAGATAATGGGTCGTATCATAAGACATTTCGCCGCCCAAGAACACACATTTGACAAGGCTTTCGTAGGAGTTGTGGGCATTTCCAGGATTAGTTTTATGACCCTAGTGGTAGTTTGACCCTTTTTCTGTACCACGAACCTAAAGAAACACTCCATAGAACCCGAATGATCCCCTCTTTGACCTTTAGAAATACTTGATATGAGCTGCAAAAGTGTCTTATAATACCGACCAATATGTTTCCGGGAAAGAGGAATTGTCAATAGAAAGTGGATAAAAGGAGGGAGCGGACGAATGAAGTGGTAAAAGTGGTAAAAGGAGTATAATTTTTGAATGAGAAAAGAGTAAATAGACATGGGTGTGTGTGGGATGGAAGAGGGAGGGGAACACAAAGGTAGAGGGACAGGAGTGTACGGAAAGCAGGGCAGAAATATTGTCAAGAAAAAGGAGTATAATTTTTTAATGAGAAAAGAGTAAATAGACATGGGTGTGTGTGGGATGGAAGAGGGAGGGGAACACAAAGGTAGAGAGACAAGTGTGTACGGAAAGCAGGGCAGAAATATTGTCAAGAAAAAGGAGTATAATTTTTGAATGAGAAAAGAGTAAATAGACATGGGTGTGTGTGGGATGGAAGAGGGAGGGGAACACAAAGGTAGAGGGACAGGAGTGTAGGTGATAAGGGTTAGGAGGAGGATGTGTGGGATGGAAGAGGGAGGGGAACACAAAGGTAGAGGGACAGGAGTGTAGGTGGTGAGGGTTAGGAGAGGAAGAGGAGAGAGAATAATCAGGTGAACTGTAAATGGTTTGGGCAAGGGGGTAGAGTTGGGGTCATGAGGATGTTGTGTTGAAAGAAAGGAAAAGTGAACAGACATGTGGAGATGGAATAGAAGTGAAATGGAAAGTGAGCGGAAAGATTGAGTGGTTTAGTGTAAGTAAATTAAAGGTGTTTTGAAAAAGAGAACATTAGCGTTAGGGAAACTGGAGTGAACATACGGTAGAGAAGCTTCTTTTGTATGAGAGCCATTTTGCAGCAGAGGTATTTTGTATGAGGGCCATTTTGCAGCAGAGATATTTTGTATGAGAGCCATTTTGCAGCAGAGGTATTTTGTATGAGAGCCATTTTGCAGCAGAGGTATTTTGTATGAGAGGGCCATTTTGCAGCAGAGGTATTTTGTATGAGAGCCATTTTGCACCAGAGGTATTTTAAATTATGGGGAGGTTATTTCGTTTTTGGAAATCAATAGTATGCAATGCTTTAAAGATCATTACTATCACCAAGAAACACAAATAGTGACACAAAATTTCCAATAACTCCAAAACCATCAACAACACAGCACCGTGACCACAGCAACATTACCACCAATAAACGACAAAACAGAGCAGGAAGATCAACAGCCATGGTGAACTTTCCCCGCATTACTTAACTCGCTAAAGAACTTTTTACCGTCGCGGCAGTTTACAGGAGCTAAGAGATTACACTAACATTTTTGTCTACACACACACACACACACACACACACACACACACACACACACACACACACACGTTTGTATGATCCTCTGCCACCTAATGTAGCGGACAAGCTGTACGTGTTTGCGCCTGAGACTTTTACGTCCCGCTTCAGTCAGTTTCAGTATACGGTAAAACCTCGGAGACACCTGAACCAGAGGAGGAGGTTAATGAGCCCTGAAACAAGAAACTAAAACATTTTGTAGCGAAACTGTTAGCTGTTTCCTGAGAGAGAGAGAGAGAGAGAGAGAGAGAGAGAGAGAGAGAGAGAGAGAGAGAGAGAGAGAGAGAGAGAGAGAGAGATCAGACGGGCTCCTCCATAACCAGTACTCCCCCCAGAGAGTAAATATTTACAACAGAGAGAGTTCTCGCTACCACTCGATCGCACTACCTGGTCTTCAACGGACAATCACTGAAACGGCTCTTATAAAACCCCGAAAACAATTGAATGAAGTGCATTACCATAAAATTCTGCCTCGAAGGGGACATAAGGTGGTGCAAGCCTTAATCTAAACCAGATTTTGAGAAAGAATAATTTGAATAATCATGTTTAGCATAATAGGTAACACCAGCTCCTAAATGCTGGGATGTCAGTGGCGGATTCGGATACACCCTCTCGCCATGGAGCAGTTGTCAGCGTGTCTGGTGCCAGCGTGCCTCCGCGGGACCGATTTCGAATCCCGGCCCGGGCAGTCGACGCGCTTCTCACCCAGAAGTTCAACCTCCCTTTCGGGCTGGTCGATATATGGGTACCTGGGAAAACCTGGAGAAGAGAAACTGTGGCGATCCCGGATTTCACATTTGCCCGTGTCCCGGGGATATTGGTTCTTATCTGCCACAGGCTCATAGGACCGACGGTTCTGAGATGAGCACCGCAGCCACGCGCAGCTATATCGTATGCACCCACCTTTACCAATAACGAAAGTTCATCCCCTCTTAACTAACGAGGTCAGAGAGGCTGTGGTAAGGTTGAGGAACGGAATGGCAACGTGTATGTTTAACATTAATGTAGAGATATTCAGTGCTGGGGGTGAGGCCACGATTCACTGGTAGCATGCGGCCTAAACTGCCTAATGGCACTCGTATCCTTCCACCTGACTGGAGGAAGGGGCTGGTCGTCCCTATCTGGAATGGGAGAGGAAATCATCAGGACTCCTACAATTATTGTACAATTATTGTAACCTTGCTCTGCCAGGGCCGTAATATTAGGGGTGCTATAGCCCCACCAATGTTTTCTATATTGGCCTCAAAATGTCCCTAAATGTGGTTATTTTTCAAAAAAACTCCCGCATCTGCGTATTCTCGCTTCGCTCGCCACCCTCCCCCCCAACTCATGAATCTCTGATGTCCTCTAGCCCCCCCCCAAAAAAGTCTGCCAGGCAAAGTGCTTGCTCATAAATTGCTCATGCGGACTCACAACCAGCTTGTAAAGCTACAGAAACCTCAGCAGTCCTGATTCATGCCCGGCATATCGACCATTGACCATATCCAAGCGCATTGCTTATTGGTGGAGCCTGACACGAGTTTCTGCAGGCAGGGGATGCTAGAAGCCTATGTTGATCTCAAGAAGGCGATTGATACACTGCATCGCGAGACGCTCTGGGATCTCTTGCGACCATGAGATCCCTACAAAAAACCTTGGTGAACTGACAAACCATCTTTTTTTTTTTTTTTTTTTTTTTTTTACATCCCCGCTTATAGCGCCGGTAGGCTTCTGTCCCCCGGAACTCATTCTTGATCTACTGGACGGTTTCTTCTAGAGTCCGGGTTGATGGGTGGTCTTCTGGACAGCATGTGGGTAGTCTTAGGCCACTCGGCGATGACTGAAAAATCCCAGGCGGTAGCGTGGGGATTCGAACCGACGTTGTCCATGGCGTGGTGAATGTGAGCCCAGCACGCTAACCACTCAGCCACCGCCTACCTGGGACTGAGAGTGCTGTGAACTGTGGAGGGAAGATCGTGTCCAGCTTCTCTCTCATGAAAACAGTAGTGAGGCTGGGTTGTGTCCTTGCCCCATCAATTTTCAACGCTTACGCGGACTGGGTATTAGGAAGAGATGTGGATCAAATTTATTGTGAGAGTTTCAGTTGGCAATACCAAGGTCACTGACTTTGTTTTCGCCAATGATGTGCTAGAGCTTCTGGTGAGGGCTCTCGAGGCCCACTGCACGAAGAGGCAAAGCCCTTTGGACTTCAGGTCTTCTGGGGCAAGACCCATGTACATGTGTTATGAGGCTTACCAGATGAAACAGTACAGACGTTTACGCGTGTGAAATCTTGGAAAATTTCCCATGACTTTATAGTGTACTGTAGAACAAGGGGGGTCTCGTGAAAAGACGGCAGTGGATTGGCATGGCTTGCGGTGTCATGTACTAAGCACGAGCATGTGGTGTTGTTGATACTCGTACCGAAAAACAAAATTCCGGATCTTCAGGTCGCTTGTGTTCGCTTTCTTACTTTATGACTGTGAGGTGAGGTGTGGGCAAGGAAGAGTGGCTTGAAGAGATGACTTGATGCTTATCGTAATACCTTACGAAGAATTATTTACTTAATATCGTTAGAATAACTTTGTCAAAATTACAATTACTCAGTAAAACTGAATCGAATCATATGACATACATAGTTCGTGAAGACATGTTCCGTCTATATGAGCATATGACAAAGTAACCAAACGTCGACCCAACCCACGGGTTGTTTTGCAAGAGAAAACCCCTAATGGAGGAGGCCAAGGGAACAAGTGTTCGTGGCTTGAAAAACCGAAAGATCCTCCTATGAGGCACTTAGGATGGACAAGGGGCCTAAATAGACATGCCCGAAGGAAATCTTGGATTTGGTGTCGTAGGGCGGGGGATGCGACGCCCCCCAGTGAACACTGAATAGGTTTATTGATTAACCAATTACTTTCAGGCCGATCTACGTCCGCTGGGGTAGACGGTCACTGTTCAACCCTTAAACCTAACAAGATTGTTTTTATGTACGGGTATGTTTTATATCCCACTCTCTACTGTTGTTTCTCAACTATCCTACCCTCTGTGGCTTTATCTCAAGTTTCCTTTCTGGCTGATCTATCACTGCAGCTGTGGTGTCTCTCAGGGCTCGGTGTTGTCTCCCACTCTTTCTGTTAGTCATTGATGATCTCCTTTCCGAAACAAACTATCATATCCACTCGTATGCCGATGACTCTAACCTGCATTATTCAACACATTTTTGACAGAAGACCCTCTCAACAGGAATTCCAAGACTCTTGGCTGGAGGCTGCAGAACGCTTAACTTCAGACCTTACCATCATTTCCGATTTGGGCAGAAGGAATTTGATGTCCCTCAATGCCCTAAAAAGTCACTCATATTTCCTCTCTTACTAAATTAGCTTCCTTGAGGTTTGGCATTCAGTATCGTCTCCACCAGTTTCTTTTCCCCTTCACCGATGCTGTTGCTCTCGTATGGAGTATGCCTCTCATGTACTGGGGGCTCCACACACACAGCTCTCTTAGACAAAGTAGAATCAAAGGCTCTTCGTCTCAACTCCCTTCCTCTTACTAAAGCAGTCTTCTTTAAATTCCGCAACAAATCTGCCTCGCTTTCTATCTTCTATCGATATATTCATGCTGGAAGCTCTTTTTAACTTGCTATCTGCATGCCTCCACTCCTCCTGCGCCTCCGCTGCACCCGATTTTCTACTCTAGCTCATCCCTATACAGTTCTGATCCCTTATGCAAGTTTTAGCCAGCTTCTTCGTTCTTTCATTTCACTGTTAAAATCTGTAACAGTCTTCATTCGTCTGTATTTCCTCTTGGCTACGACTTGATCGCCTTGAGAGTATAAAGACACCTCTCCACCTGAAATTGACTTCCCTTTTGGCCACTCTTGTAGGAGGAGTGCTTAGCGAGCTTTGTTGTTTTCGTTTGTTTTTGTCCTTGAGCTGCTTTCTTTACCGTAAAAAAAAGTTCTGTACACTCATACGGCGATGACTCTGCTCTGCATTACTCAACATCTTTTCAACAAAAGATTCTCCCAATAGCAGGCAATTATAGCAAGGCTAAACGCTACAGAACACATAACCGCTCACCACACTATTATATCTTAATATGGCAAAAGGAGCTCGGCCTCCTTCAATGACCCAAACTCAATTTCTCTGACAACACAACACATTCTCCCAAATATTTATCTCTGATCTGTCGGTAACATTATTCCTTACTAATATCAAACATACTTCCAAAATCTCAGTAAAATATAGCAAACACAAGAAAAAAAATCAGGAATCGTAAATCCCAAACACAAAAAGTAAGCCCTAAATACTGAAACTTTCTGTAGTAGCACAGAAAGAAAAAAACAAAAGGGTAATCATGAATACAATTCACCAGACACCAAAACACCAGCCACCAACACACCAGAGGCAACACGAGGTAACACAGCTGCACCGTGCACAAGTGACACAAGTAACACAACACTGGAAACACAATACATCAGGGTGCACTACACCCGACGCAGGCAGGGCTTCACTCACCGAAAACACAGGTAATGTCTCGCAGGTCCAAAACTTTCCTGAGGCACAAACGAAAACGAAAAAGTTAGCGAGAAAAAAAAAGATGGAAGAAACAATTTTTGGGAGGTGAGGCTTTTAGTTTCTCTTGTTTTCAAGGTCTTGGAGGTACGTGTGTGTGTGTGTGTGTGTGTGTGTGTGTGTGTGTGTGTGTGTGTGTGTGTGTGTGTGTGTGTTCGTTAGCTTAGTTTTTAGTTTCAGCGCAAAAACTTTTATAAAATATCTTGAGACACTTTGAACCGATCTGACGCTGCGTCGCTCCACAGTCATTTCTTGAAGGGAACTTCCTAAATTCTCTCTCTCTCTCTCTCTCTCTCTCTCTCTCTCTCTCTCTCTCTCTCTCTCTCTCTCTCTCTCTCTCTCTCTCTCTCTCTCTCTCTCTCTCTCTCTCTCTCTCTCTCTCTCTCTCTCTCTCTCTCTCTCTCTCTCTCTCTTTCTCTCTATCTATCTATCTCTCTCTCTCTCTCTCTCTCTATCTCTCTCTCTCTCTCTCTCTCTCTCTCTCTCTCTCTCTCTCTCTCTCTCTCTCTCTCTCTCTCTCTCTCTCTCTCTCTCTCTCTCTCATTATTCATGTTACATCTCACGCCACACTAATTGTCTTCTCCTGTACCCAGTTCCCATCTCATTCCTTTGAAGTGTCCCTCGCTGATTATTTTTCACCGTTATATTTTCTCCCTCTTTACTTCTGTTGTATGCACACCCAACCCTTATTTGTGTGTACCAAAAATAGCGAGATCTGACTTCACCAGAAGGGATGCTTATCGGATGCGGTCAATGTCTTCGTTTTCCGAATTGATTGAGCACTAACTACGAGATTTGGTATTTTTTTGTGTTGATCTTAACATGATCAATGACTTTTGATATGTTTTATAGTATTTTTACTCATTTATAAGTCTCTTGTGGACACCCAGTTGAGTGCGGATCCTGATTTGATTTTTTTCTCGCTATCAGCGTTAGGTCATGAAATTAAATCTGAGAAGACGATAGTCCATATACTTAAGCTGTATCCCTAACTCCTAGCCGAGTACGTAAGGACGCTGTTGATTGGCTGTTGGCGGGCTGGGCGTTTGGCGTAACCGTTGCTCAGTTTTCTAGCCTATCTTTGAACATATAATATTCATATTTCTTTACTCACCTATTGCATAAGATACACAAATTTTGTTGACTCCATTGGATTGAACAGTACTAATACAGCTACAAAACCATCTACAAAACTCATGGATATAAGAATAAAGTAATTTTCGTAAGAAATTTTTAGAGTAACATTAAATGTGTATACATCTTTTTACCTATTGTCAGTATTTGCAGCCATTGTGGACCCGATATCAGAACAAAACGGGTTTTTTTTCATAAAATTCTCCTGAATACGATGTTACTTTCAGATTTTAGTAAGAGTGCGATATGAGAGGAGACAAAAAAGGCTTTGTATATAAGTTGCATAAACATTATACATATTATATGAATTCTACTCACCGAAAAATACTATTATTAATCGATATCGAATTCTGAAAATCACGTGAGAGTTGTACAATCGCCGCTCCATCAATGCTGTCAACAAAATTTACCAATATTTTTAAACAGATAAGCTAAGTAAAGAAATATGAATACTTTCCAAAGGCACCCGATTGTGCTGGGTGACGGAGATGTCAGACACCCCCGTCTCCCAGCAGCGAATTAGCAGGGCCCTTCTTACTCGGCTACATAGTGATCCAGTAACCGCTGCGAGGGATCCAGTTTAAATGAATGAACCTGTTTTTTTTTTTGTTTGTTTGTTTGTTTGTTTTTTTAATCGGATTTTTTTATTTAAATCAGATTTTTTATTTAAATGGATTTTTTGGTTAATGAAAATCAGTTTTTCAATTAAAAAAATCTGATTTCTTTTATTTAAATCAGGTTTTCTTTTCAATCAATGAAAATAATTAAATGAATGTAAACCTCTGTATTCCCTATATTAGTTTCAAACACATGTTGGAGTATTCTTGTATCATATTCCATCATCATAAATAACCTGCTTGACTGTTTAATACAGAGATATACTTCAAATATTTCCTTTACTGGCACTTCCAATATTTAGTGTTTATTGTCCCTTTTAATAGCTTTTCTTTAGTTTATTTGAGTGTTTGGAGGTGCCCAAGACTACCCACATGCTGTCCTGATGATCGCCTATCAACCCGGACTCCAGCAAAACATTCTAAAGAGGTGAAGCTCGGGGAGTGGGTGCCGGAGGTAGCCCAGCAAGATGGCGGCACTATAAAACAGTGGCCTGCGCCACTAAATGGCTGGGACCAACTAAAAGAGAAAAGATGGAGGCATACGCTATAGCTGAGGGTGGCCGCAGTGCTAATCTCCGTAGCATTGTCTCTTGAGCCTGTGGTGGGAAGACCCACTACCCCGGGACACAGGGTCAGCGTGACATCTGGGTTACCACAGTGTTTCTTCCCCAGGTTTACCCAGGTACCCATTTATCGACCAGTCCAAAAGGGAGGATGAACCGCTGTGTGAACAGCACGATGACTGCCCAGCTCGGGATTTGAACCTGGGGCCGCGGATTCGTAGCTAGGCACGCTAACCACTAGACCATTGAGGCATAAAAAAAGATCCAAGTGGACTCTAGACGGACCATGTATAGCTGATTGAAGATATATATATATATATATATATATATATATATATATATATATATATATATATATATATATATATATATATATATATATATATATATATATATATTATTTCTGCATCCTGTCCTATCGCTCCTGTACACCCTCTGGACCCACCGAGGAGGCGATGCTTCTGGCATTTTGCTTCAGCTCGGTGGGACGACCTGAGGATGTACTTTTCCGATTTCCCGTGGAATGATTATTGCTTCCAGGATAGAGACCCCTCTGTGTGTGCTCAGCGCATCACAGAGGTGATTGTCTCTGGAGTGGAGGCATACATTCCTCGTTCCTTCTCTACTCCTCACGCTAAAAAGCCTTGGTTTAATCACGCTTGTTCTCGTGCTGTCAATGATAGAGAGGTAGCTCACAAAAGGTACCAGAGCCTTCAAACTAATGCTAATTATGAACTTTACATTTCTGCCCGAAATAGTGCCAAATCTATTCTCCGACTAACCAAAAATTCTTTCATTAATAGAAAATGTCAAAACCTTGCTTTCTCTAACTCTTCCCGTGACTTCTGGCATCTAGCCAAAAACATCTCCTCCAACTTCACTTCTTCATCTTTCCCTCCACTCCTCAGTCCTGACGGCAACACTGCCGTCTCATCTGTCTCTTAGGCTGAACTCTTCTCTCAAACTTTTTTTTCTAAAAACTCCACTCTGGACGATTCCTCCTACTCATTCCCCCTCTGACTCCTTTATGCCTGTTATAAAGATTCTTCAAAATTATGTTTTCTATGCCCCCTCTGGCCTCAATCCTCAGAAGGCTAATGGTCCTGATGGAGTGCCTCCTATTGTCCTTAAAAACTGTGCCTCCGTGCTGTCACCCTGCCTGGTCAAACTCTTTCGCGTCTGCCTGTCAACATCTACCTTTCCTTCTTGCTGGAAGTATGCCTTCATACAGCCTGTACCTAAGAAGGGTGACCGCTCCAATCCCTCAAACTACCGTCCTATTGCTTTACTTTCTTGTCTATCTAAAGCTTTTGAATCAATCCTTCACCGGAAGATTCAAAAGCACCTTTCCACTTCTGACCTTCTATCTGATCGCCAGTATGGGTTCCGCAAGGGGCGTTCTACTGGTGATCTTCTTGCTCTCTTAACTGACTCTAGGTCATCCTCTCCTAGCCGTTACTGAGAAACTTATGCTATTGCGCTGGACATATCAAAAGCTTTTGATAGGGTCTGGCACAAATCTTTGCTTTCTAAACTACCCTCCTACGGTTTCTATCCTTCTCTCTGTACCTTTATCTCCAGTTTCCTTTCTGACCGTTCTATTTCTGCCGTGGTAGACGGTCACTGTTCTTCCCCTAAATCTATTAACAGTGGTGTCCCACAGGGTTCTGTCCTATCTCCCACTCTTTTTCTGTTGTTCATTGATGATCTTCTTTCCAAAACGAACTGTCCTATCCATTCCTACGCCGATGATTCCACTCTGCATTATTCAACTTCAGGAACTTAACGACTCAAGGCTTGAGGCTGCAGAACGCTTAGCCTCAGACCTTACTATTATTTCCGATTGGGGCAAGAAGAACCTGGTGTCCTTCAACGCCTCAAAAACACAGTTTCTCCACCTATCGACTCGACACAATCTTCCAAACAACTATCCCCTATTCTTTGACAACACCCAGCTATCACCATCCTCAACACTAAACATCCTCGGTCTATCCATAACTCAAAATCTCAACTGGAAACTTCATATCTCATCTCTTACTAAATCAGCTTCCTCGAGGCTGGGCGTTCTGTACCGTCTCCGCCAGTTCTTCTCCCCTGCACAGTTGCTGTCCATATACAGGGGCCTTGTCCGCCCTCGTATGGAGTATGCATCTCATGTGTGGGGGGGCTCCACTCACACAGCTCTTCTGGACAGAGTGGAGGCTAAGGCTCTTCGTCTCATCAGCTCTCCTCCTCATACTGATAGTCTTCTACCTCTTAAATTCCGCCGCAATGTTCCTCTCTTTCTATCTTCTATCGATATTTCCACGCTGACTGCTCTTCTGAACTTGCTAACTGCATGCCTCCCCCCCTCCCGCGGCCCCGCTGCACTCCACTTTCTACTCATGCTCATCCCTATACTGTCCAAACCCTTATGCAAGAGTTAACCAGCATCTTCATTTTCATCCCTCACGCTGGTAAACTCTGGAACAATATTCCTTCATCTGTATTTCCTCCTGCCTACGACTTGAACTCTTTCAAGAGGAGGGTATAAGGACACCTCCTCCCGTATTTGATCTTACTTTCGGCCACCTCTTTTGTTTCTTTTTAGGAGCAGCGAGTAGCGGGCTTTTTTTTATTATTGTTTTCTTTTTTTGTGTGCCCTTGAGCTGCCTCCTTTGTTGTAAAAAAATATATATATATATATATATATATATATATATATATATATATATATATATATATATATATATATATATATATATATATAATGTATATATATATATATATATATATATATATATATATATATATATATATATATATATATATATATATATATATATATATATATATATATATATATATATATATATATATATATATATATATATATATTTAAATTAATTGGGGTAGCATTAGACTCGAAGTTGACCTTTTGCGAATCGAATAGGAAAAGTGCTTCTCTGATTTCCAAGAACGCTGGTCTGGTAAAGAAATGCAGGGCTATTTTTAGTGATGATGAGGATGATGTCGTTTCAAGCATCTTTTCCTTCATTCTGCTCTCTTTCGTGTAGCTAGTGTAGTGAAGTTTGCCTTTCGATATAACCATCTCATTTCAAACTTTTATATTGTTGTTTTAACATAAAACGTTTCTCCTACTCGGCCTCAACATGAAACTTTGTCGTCGTCGAGTGGTTGGTGCTTTGACCTTGTTCTTCAAGAATGATAATGATAACGAGCACTTTCCTCACAACACGTCACCTGATCAATATCAGCCAATTCGGCGTACACGACATATTTTACAATTCAGTGAGAGATCCCTTCACCAAATTATTGCTCAGCTTACGAATATTCCTGTCCCTTTATCCCTATTTGATTAAACTTTGTAATGTACTTCAAGATGCGATTGCTTCTCTTTTTGACACTGATAAGTTTAAAGCAAAAGTCAGCACCTCCCTGATAACTCACTGGGCATTCATTGTTTATGTCCCCAGCTTTTCTTTGTTTTCTCCTTACTTACCTCCACTGTCTTCTATTGTTCATATCCATGTTTTCCTATCTAAGGAACCTTGTTTGGGTCTACAGCATTTTTTTTTTTTTTTTTTACGTAACGCCATTTCATGGATCTAAATAATAAAGATGATAAAGATGATGATAATAGTATTATAATAATAATAATAATAATAATAATAATAATAATAATAATAATAATAATAATAAATAAAAACTAATAACAATGACAGTAACAATAATAATAATAATGATGACAATAATAATAATAATAATAATAATAATAATAATAATAATAATAATAATAATAATAATAATAATAATAATTATAGTTATAATGATGATAATGACGATGATAATAGGAATAACAATAAATGATAGTAATAATGATGATAATAATAATAACTAAATAATAATAATAATAACAATAATAATAACAATAATAATAATAATAATAATAATGATAATAATAATAATAATAATAATAATAATAATAATAATAATAACAAAATAATAATAATGATAGAAGTGACAATAGTAAAAATAATAATTAGTGAGTGTCGGGTATGTTACAAGATTTTTTTTTAAAGAATATTGATACAGGAGGTAAAGAGACTTGTATAAAGTGAATAAAAAATACGAACAGACGTCCGTTTATTTAGCTCATGAAATAACTCTTAAAAACGACAAATCTCGAATAAAAACCTATTTTGGTACAGTGTTATTACGGAATTTTATTAGTGTTATTACGGAATTTTATTTCATGAAAGTACCTTAATTTATAACAACTACTATTTAAGTAAACTACAATAAAAAAAATTTACAACAAAGGAGACAGCTCAAGGGCACAAAAAAAGGGAAACTAATAAAAAAAAAGCCCACTACTCGCTGCTCCTAAAAAAGAATCAAAAGAGGTGGGCGAAAGAGATGTCAATTTCGGGAGGAGAGGTGTCCTGATACCCCTCTCTTGAAAGAGTTCAAGTCGTAGGCAGGAGGAAATACAGATGAAGGAAGATTGTTCCAGAGCTTACCAGCGTGAGGGATGAAAGAGTGAAGATGTTGGTTAACTCTTGCATAAGGGGTTTGGACAGTATAGGGATGAGCATGAGTAGAAAGTCGTGTGCAGCGGGGCCGCGGGAGGGGGGGAAGCATGCAGTTAGCAAGTTCAGAAGAGCAGTCAGCGTGGAAATATCGATTGAAGATAAAAAGAGAGGCAACATCGCGACGGAATTTAAGAGGTAGAAGACTATCAGTAGGAGGAGGAGAGCTGATGAGACGAAGAGCCTTAGCCTCCACTCTGTCCGGAAGAGCTGTGTGAGTGGAGCTCCCCCACACGTGAGATGCATACTCCATACGAGGGCGGACAAGGCCCCTGTATATGGATAGCAACTGCGCGGGGGAGAAGAACTGGCGGAGACGATACAGAACGCCCAACCTCGAGGAAGCTGATTTATCGAGAGAGGAGATGTGAAGTTTCCAGTTGAGATTTTGAGTTAAGGATAGACCGAGGATGTTTAGTGTTGAAGACGGTGATAGCTGAATGTTGTCGAAGAATAGGGGATAGATAGGTGTTTGGAAGATTGTGTCGAGTTGATAGGTGGAGAAATTGAGTTTTTGAGGCAGTGAAGGACACAAGGTTCCTTCTGCCCCAATCGAAAATGATAGCAAGGTCTGAGGTTAAGCGTTCTGCAGCCTCCGGTCTGGAGTCGTGTACTTCCTGTTGTGATGGTCTTCTACTGAAAAAAGTTGAATAATGCAGAGTGGAGTCGTCAGCGTATGAGTGGACAGGACAGTTTGTTATGGAAAGAAGATCCTTGATGAATAACAGGAAGAGAGTGGGTGATAGGACAGAGCCCTGTGGAACACCACTGTTGATAGGTTTAGGGGAAGAACAGTGACCGTCTATCACCGCAGAGATAGAACGGCCGGAAAGGAAACTGGAGATAAAGGAACAGAGAGAGGGATAGAATCCGAAAGAGGGCAGTTTAGAAAGCAAAGACTTGTGCCAGACTCTATCGAAGGCTTTCGATATGTCTACCGCAACAGAGAAAGTTTCACCGAAACGGCTAAGAGAGGATGACCAAGAGTCAGTTAAGAGACCAAGAACATCGCCAGTAGAACGCCCCTTGCGGAACCCTTACTGGCGATCAGATAGAAGGTTAAAAGTGGAAAGGTGCTTTTGAATCTTCCGGTTAAGGATTGATTCAAAAGCTTTAGATATACATGAAAGTAAAGCTATAGGACGGTTGTTTGAGGGATTGGAACGGTCACCCTTCTTAGGCACAGGCTGTACAAAGGCATACTTCCAGCAGGAAGGAAAGGTAGATGTTGATAGGCAGAGACGAAAGAATTTGACCAGGCAGGGTGTCAGCACGGAAGCATAGTTTTTAAGGATAATAGGAGGCACTCCATCAGGTCCATAAGCCTTCTGAGAGCTGAGGCCAGAGAGGGCATAGAAAATATCATTTGGAAGAATCTTAATAACAGGCATGAAGGAGTCAGAGGGGGGATGAGTAGGAGGAATATGCCCAGAATCGTCCAGGGTGGAGTTCTTACAGAAAGTTTGAGCGAAGAGTTCAGCCTTAGAGACAGATGAGACGGCAGTGCTGCCGTCAGGGTTAAGGAGAGGAGGGAAAGAGGAAGAAGTGAAATTGGAGGAGATATTTTTGGCTAGATGCCAAAAGTCACGAGAAGAATTAGAAGAAGCAAGGTGATGACATTTTCTATTGAGAAAAGAAGTTTTGGTAAGTCGGAGAATAGATTTGGCACGATTCCGGGCTGAAATGTAAAGGTCATAGTTAGCGGGAGTTCGAAGGCTCTGGAACCTTTTGTGAGCTGCCTCTCTATCTTTAATAGCACGAGAACAAGCATGATTAAACCAAGGCTTTTTAGCATGAGGAGTAGAGAAAGAACGTGGAATGTATGCCTCCATTCCAGAGACAATCACCTCTGAGATGCGCTGGGCACCCAGAGAGGGGTCTCTCTCCTGGAAGCAGTAATCATTCCACGGGAAATCGGAAAAGTACATCCTCAGGTCGTCCCACCGAGCTGAAGCAAAATGCCAGAAACATCGCCTCTTCGGTGGGTCCAGAGGATGTACAGGAGCGATAGGACAGGAAACAGAAATAAGGTTATGATCGGAGGAGCCCAACGGAGAGAACAGTTTGACAGAGTAAGCAGAAGGATTAGAGGTAAGGAAGAGGTCTAGAGTGTTGGGCCTGTCTCCAAGACGATCGGGAATACGTGTAGGATGCTGAACCAACTGCTCTAGGTCGTTGAGGAGAGCAAAGTTGTAGGCTTGTTCACCAGTCTGGTCAGTGAAAGAGGATGAAAGCCAAAGCTTGACGTAGGCGCAACATCCAGCTTTGGATTGAAATTTAGGATAGAGATAGTAGGAGGGAACAGAGTAGAGGTTGCTGTCAGTAGCCTCAGAAACCTGTGTTTCGGTGAGGAAGAGAAGATGA
>NC_066558.1:7675550-7720550 GCF_024679095.1 Eriocheir sinensis | reverse complement strand
GCGATCACCAGCCAGTAGTCTTTCCGAATAAGCTTTGGAGTTTTGGTGACCTTTTGGGGTACTGCTGACGCATCATATAATACCTACACAGTTTATGGGGCGGGACGCAACCCCCTACTGACACCCGGCACACATTCACTGTTGCTCACTAACTGAACGAGGTATCTATTGTTGATGATGTGATCTTGCTTGTCACTGCTGCTGTGAGCTCTTTGTGTGTGTGTGTGTGTGTGTGTGTGTGTGTGTGTGAGAGAGAGAGAGAGAGAGAGAGAGAGAGAGAGAGAGAGAGAGAGAGAGAGAGAGAGAGAGAGAGAGAGAGAGAGAGAGAGAGAGAGAGAGTATGCGTGCTTGTGGATGTGTGTGGGGCGGGGGTAGTTTTGTGAATATGCTACTGTGTCTAAATATCTATTAAAGCTACTTAGAACATGTTAAATTAATGAATGTAATATCAGTCCTCGGTTATGTTCAATATTAAGTGCGATATATCATGTCAAAATAACTATCACGATTTATTTTCCATTCCGTTCCATTGGAGTCTCAGGGTTAGCCTAGAGTAACCCGGATGACACATTTGTTTTGTGTCTGCGTAATGTTTGACCCCACAGGCGTATGCAAATTTACCGCACTCTACCATTATCATACTTCCCATAACCGAATATAGAATCTGATCAAACTATCACGATGCAGATTAGTTTTTTTACTATTTCTGTTCAAGGACATTATATAGCAAATTTTCCCGGCATTCATCTTTATTTATTGGATATTTTTTTAACACCAACTATCAATAAATTACATTTTTTTCTGTTATTTTTTTCCTTTTCAATCGTGTGGATAAAGAATTTCATAACCTGTTTACCCAAAATGATGTTTGCGGAAATCTTGCTTATGTTAGAATATAGATTTAGTTTTTCTTAAATGTCGTACTGGGTCACAGTATCGTAAGAGGAATGAAATTAGACAACCTTGTCGTGATATTTGAGAGAGAGAGAGAGAGAGAGAGAGAGAGAGAGAGAGAGAGAGAGAGAGAGAGAGAGAGAGAGAGAGAGAGAGAGAGAGAGAGAGAGAGATTAAAAATTATCTCAAAAATTAAACTTACATAAGCAAAAATAATGCTGAATATACAATGTTTACAATAGCAAAAAAATAGACCAAAATGACTCATTTAACATCAATTCTCACAATTTTCTCTAATCTAATGGACAAATTCCAAGTAAGTTGAATGGGTATATATTGCGAACAAAAAGACTGTTTACCCTCCAAGGAATTCAGGGCATTCAAAGAAACGAAGGACAATTTCAATTGGTACAAAATTAAGAAAGAAAAGGGAGGTATAGAGTACAGGCACAGAGCCCAATGGAGAATTAAAGGAATAACAAAACTCAGAGATGTTTTAGATACAGGACAGAAAGTAGTTGAAACAGAAGGTGGGATTAATGATAATATAAAATGATACTGATAAAGTGCATGAATTGATGTAATTATATAAATTTACAAAAAGATAATTAAAATGAAATACAGAGACGAATAAGTGACAGGCAGACAATAAAGAAAACAAGGTAAAATACCTGAGAAATGGAGTGATTGGAAAGAAGATTCTGTACTAAAAGCAGGCACCGAACGAGCGGAAAAAAGTGTATGTGAACTGAGGATAGGAAAGCATGAGGCAGGTAATCGGGTGGACTTCCAAGGAAGAGAGAGGAAGAGAGAACGATTCGTTATCAGCTTAACTGAACATTTTATATATATATATATATATATATATATATATATATATATATATATATATATATATATATATATATATTTATATATATATATATATATATATATATATATATATATATATATATATATATATATATATATATATATATATATATATATATATATATATATATATATATATATATATATATATATATATATATATATATATATATATATATACACACACACACACACACACACACACACACACACACACACACACACACACACACACACACACACACACACACACACACACACACACACACACACACACACACACACACACACACACACACACACACACACACACACACACACACATTAAATAAAATATGAATAAAAAACAGAAAAGTAGGCAGACTGAAAATTATTAAAATGGAATGGATCTTCACTGAAACTCGCCCATAAGAATAGTCAGAGGTGATGTTTGGGAAAAAGATAAGTTCACTTCACGTCAATACAAAACAATATAATTCGAGCAAAGGTAGTATTTTTTTTAGTTTTTTTTTTCAGCTTGATTATTCTCCATTAAGTATATTACTTTTCCTAACCATTCTTCTTGCATATTAAATTCATTAATTACTCTAATAAGCTTTACAGTTACAAATGTAAACAGAACAGAAATGAACGCAATCCCTCACAAAATTTAATTACGGGCAACATGTATATAATCAGGCACAATCCGATCGTTGTTTAATACTTGCACGCACAAATAAATACAACATACGTGTCATTAAACATTGCATAATTGATCTTTAGTGTATAGAAAAAATAAATTAAGGGTGAAATTTCATAAGACCGGAATAAATAAAACAGTATGATATTTGCTTTCTAAGCACATCCATGCGTACAGATATAGGTAGTATTTTCTGATGTTTCAGATACCTAAGAAAATTTGCATACATATGAAATATAAGGTTCCAAAGTTATATAAAAATTATAATAAAGAAAACGTTTGAAATAATTAATGATTTACAGTTTACCTTCTGTATGGTATTATAAGTACTGATACACATATCGTGCCTCGACAGGTGGGAACACATAATTTAAATCTAACGCATCACGTAGACAAAACAATCACCTTCACTCATAATGTTAAGTACACAAAATGTGTATAATACTTGTAAGAGTAAATTGCACACGTTCTCCCTTTAAAAGCACAATGTTTACTGTTGAAGGAAAATTATAACGCTGTGAGAGAAAGGAAAAAAACGAGGCACTAATTACTGGAGGCATACAAGCCGCGGCTCTGCAACATTAGTAGCGAACCTGTGATTACCGCAAGGCGACTCCGTCATCAGCGGGAAGAAACTCCGCCTCGCCGAGCACACGCGTGATGCGCCAGGCCGCTCATCAGGGTGATTCACGCGTGTGTGTTTGGCTGGTGAGGCGGTGCGTGAGGACGGGAATGAGTCCGTGAATGCTTGCTTGATACTTGTGCTTTAAGGTTTTTGATCAAGCAAGAATCGAGGACGAGAAAGATTAATGACTGATGCGTCTGAGTGTGTTAAGCTGGTACAGAGAAAATGTGATCAGGTCATGAATAGTCCTTGCTCTAAAATCGTAATCCGGATTCTTCATCACAAGAAGAAATGAAGCAATAATTAATGATGTATTCAAGAGTGTGTGTATCCCGGGTGAAGCGGTTCATCAGGAGTGAAGATCAATTCATGAATACTTGCCTGATCCACGTGTATTAAGATGATTACGCTGGGTCTTGATCAGAAGAATGAATGCTGGAACTTAACCAGAAAAAAAATGGAAAGAAAAGAAATGAGACTTGCGATAAGAAACTATTGATTTAAACATGAATTAGTATTACGTCAGTATATATGACAGATTACAGACAAGCTTTTATAATCTAAACAACACTTTTTGTTTTGTTTTGCTTTCTGAATGCAACACAACTAGATCTTTTTTTTTTTTTTTTTTTTTGAGGAAGAACAATAGAAAAGGAATATTCAGGTGAACCAAGATTTAATAATCAACATAATACCAAGGCGCCTCCGTGGAGCACTGGTTAGGCTGCCTGGCTACGACACCGCGGGCTCGGGTTCGAATACCAGCCCGGCAGTCGGCGTGCAGCTCACATAGCTGTTCTTCTTCCTTTTCGGGCTGGTCGATAAGTGGAAACCTGGGGAAGGTTAAATGTGGCAATCCCGGAAACCACATTGGGCCGTGTCTCGGAGTAATTGTTTCGTTACCTGCCACAGGCTCAAAGGGCCAACGGTTTGGAGATGAGCACCGTAGCCACGCGCAGCTATGCCGTATGCACCCACCTTTTCCTTTTACCATAATACCCACAGGGAAAGCAATATGCGACCTCCCGTAATGAATACCACTGAGTGCCGGGGATCGAACCCGAGCCTTCTGAGTAGAAGTCAGGGCAGCATACCGACTACGCCACCGATGAGAAAGTAGTTGTTTTATTGCAGTTTCTCTAACGCATATATACACCGTACGTGCCAAAGAGGTTGATTAAAAGCGTTTCCGACAGTCACGGGTGTGAGCGGGGTCACCTTCACCTTCATGTCCACAGTGCGGGGCTGGGGCGTCAGGTATAGGCCGCAGTATTGGCCTCTGGCGCGGTGACCTTTTGCCTCATCGGTGGCATAGTCGGTACGCTGTCCTGACTTCTACTCAAAACAGTAAGCTCGGGTTCGATCCCCAGCACTCAGTGGTGTTCATTACGGGTTTTTTCACTGTGTCATCGCAGTTTCTCTAATGAATATGCGATCTTTCTGTTGTAGTTGATATATATTGAATAAAATACATAATGTGGTTATAATTTTCACCGAAAAAAAAAAATCTGTAAGAGAGATCTAAAGAGAAAAAAACACTGGCTGATGGAAAACTGAGGTTAAAGAAGCTGAAAAAAAAGCCTTCAGGAAATGGATGAAAACAAAAATAGGGTTGAAGCTGGAATATGTTGAGAAGAGGAACAATGCAGTTTGGATAAAGGAAGTATGAATAAAGACTGGACAAGCTCTGGGAAAAGCTGTAGAAAGAACAAAGAAATTATTGTACATCATGGCAAAGAATTATAGAAAAGGAAAACAGATTCAACTTATACGATTAAAAATTAGGAAGGAAAAAAATAATGAGTGAACCGAATGGTATTGCACGGAGGTGGAAAGAGTACCTACTACTAAATGTGGCAGAAAAGATATGAGGGAAACCCAAGGAACCAAAAATGACCCAGAAAATGAAAACTTCAGCGAAATTACCATTGAAGAATTAAATATAGCTGTCAAAAGATAAAAGAAAAGTGGAAAAGTTCCCGGCGACGACGAACATCCAATAGAAATATTTAAAGCGGCCGGGGCAATGCATCGGCTGTCTAAGAAACATGAACAATGCATGAATACAAAAAAAAAAGTTCCGACTGGCAATAAGCCATTGTAAAAACAGAACGTAAAAGCTATAGCGGAATTTCATTACCATCTCATGTCGGTAAGGTCTGCGAGCGGATAACTGAGGCAAAACTGAGATACTAAGTGGAGCACAAGTTAGGCATGAGGCTAATAGAAGCACAGTGGATCTGGTCTTTACACCAAAGGTGATGCTAGGAAAAAAAAATGGATATGGAATTAAAATAAATATGTAGGCTTAAGAGACCTAGACGGGGAGGCGGTGGCCGAGTGTTGGCGTGCGGGTGTTGTGAGCCCGAGAACCTAGCGTGAACTAGGTTCGAGTCCCCACCGAAACACTGTGATTTTTCAAGTCATCGCCGAGTGGCGGAAGATCACCCAAATGTTGTCCGGATCTTTAATCAACCAAAACTTCAGCGACTTCGGTCAAGAGGAGCACCGGGGGGCAGCATGGGCTAAGCAAGAGTCACACATCACGGCAGTCACTATAAATAAAATCAGCCTGCGCCACTAACGGGCTGGGGCCGTCCATAAGGCCCCTCAAGAAAGCCTACCGGCGCTACAGACAGCAAAAAAAAAAAAGATATAGCTGTTGACATAATAAGTAGGAATAAACAATGGAGTGCATTTCGGCCCAAAGAATGTAATAATGCATCCCAAACTAGTCCGTGTAGTTGAGTGTTTGAAAACACACACAAAGTAGAGTTATGAATAGAGAAATAAAAAGCGAATGGCTAAGTGTAATACAGGAGCAAGACAGGGTCGAACGGTTTCCCCTTTGCTGTTCACAATATACATGGACTGGTGTCTGGAAGAAATATGTATTGCAGAAGGTAAAGGAGTCACTCTTGCTTAAGCAGACGATGTTGCAATTGTTACCGGAGAGGAGCCTCTACAGCATGCTATGACACGACGGAATAACACATGGAAAAGAATGGAAATGAAGGTAAATAAACAAATATAACGGAAATAATGGAAATAAATAGAGTTAAGAGGAATGGAATATGAAAATTGAAAATGCTCAGCTAAAACAGTGATAACTTTACATACTTTGGCTTTATTTTTGTAAGGAAAATATACAGCAGTGGGAAATAACCAACAGAAACGAATATTTACAGAGGGAACGTTAATATTCTGTACCCGATACTTAAGACAAAAATGTGTCAACAAATGCTAAGAGGATTTCATGTACAACAATGCTGAGAGAAATGTTAATCAATGGCACAGAAACCTGGTCATTATAGATCAAAACAATAACAAATGAAAGCTGGAGAAACGAATATTTAGGCTACTTCTAGTAGTGACCAGAAGAGACAAAATAAGAAAAGAAACAAAACGGGAGAGACTAAACATATAATCAGCGATGACAGTTATCGAGAAAGTCAAAGTGAAATGGTATAGACAAGCGAAAAGAATGGAACAGGAACGATATGCTAAGAAGTATTATGAATGGATCCCACACTGTAGAAGACCAGTAGGACGCTGAAAGAAAAAATGGATCCAGATAATCGAAAAGTCACTGCTATGTAGAGAGAAAACACTTGATGAAGTTATCCAATGTGAAGACTAGCAAGACTGCGCTCAATGCAACAGAGTTCAGGAGGCGCGGCAATGACCGGAGCGATCATAATTTAGCGTCTGGTGAGAAGGGGAAAAAGAGTGATGTTCTGCTTATCCATATCGTCATCCATATATGTTTTGAATCCGTAATACTTAAGTGATGAGACCAGGATGAGAGGGTTCAAATATCCCAAGTTCCTGAGCCTCGATTACTGATGGCAGTTTGAATTACCGGAATCTAACCTGAAGAAGCCGTGAGGGTTATTACCTTCTCCCCCAAAAATATAGGTGAAATACAAATCTTGATTAGAGGGAGAAAAATGATCGAGAATTTATAATGGTAAGGACAGTCCTAAAAGTAAGGGGGAATGGGAGAGGAAAAGGGCAAGGAACGCACGACAAGAGGGACGACGAAAGGCCATCGGAAGGAAGTTGAATGAACAAAGGTGAGAAAGTGATGAATATATATATATATATATATATATATATATATATATATATATATATATATATATATATATATATATATATATATATATATATATATATATATATATATATATATATATATATATATATATATATATATATATATATATATATATATATATATATATATATATATATATATATATATATATATATATATATATATATATATATATATATATATATATATATATATATATATATATATATATATATATATATATATATATATATATATATATATATATATATATATATATATATATATATATATATATATATATATATATATTGTGTGTGTGTGTGTGTGTGTGTGTGTGTGTGTGTGTGTGTGTTGCTGAATTACCGACAAGTTATTGGCAATCTGTGAGTATCATTTGGTTTCTCAGCATCCCGCTATCAGCAGAATATTTTTTTCTTTTTCCCCAAAGCGATATTGATTTTTTGTTTTATCTATTGACTTATAAGTGAAAATTTCTCGAGTATTCCAGCTATTGCTTGAAAACTTTCCTGATGATATTCAAATAAAAATAACATCGGATAATTTTGTAAATTAGCTGACATAGGTATACTTCAGTGCCACAAGAGAGAGAGAGAGAGAGAGAGAGAGAGAGAGAGAGAGAGAGAGAGAGAGAGAGAGAGAGAGAGAGTCCAACTCGGGTTTTATCGCACCTGAATCACACATTTGAATAGTTCGTTTTCTTTATCACTTCCCATTTTCTCGCAAGCCAACCAACTGACGTCATCATGATCATGGTCATCATCAGCACCATCCTGCGCGTGGGACCGCTGTGTCTCTTTATACTGTGAGCGCCACAGGCAGGTATCCTGCCCAACTCTGCCATGCACGTATAACGCGGCATTGAAGGTGAAAACGAAAATGGGAGATGTTTATAAAAAGGCTGAGTGAACAATTCAAAACAAGATGAGAGGAAAATCTTACTTTGAACCAAGTGAATCCGGGAATGTGCCACAAATATGCACCGACTACACTACTAATGATTGGGGAGCAAAAGGGTATGTTGAGAGGGTGACTATCTTGGGGAAAGAACCAGCGGCGGCAGGACCCAGGCGGAACCCCTTCTTGGCGGCGTCCTGACGGAGACTGCTGGTGATGCAATGTTGCCCCACGAGGAGCGCAATGAACATGTCTCCGGTCAACATATTTATTTCAAATTCTGTCTGTATGAATAAAATGGGCCCTAAATTCAGCTATGGTACTATTTTTTTCTTCATGTAAAATAATAAATGTGGTATAAAATATGGATTAAAGTTGAGGAAATATCACGTGACCTGGAAACGGGTGCTGATTGGTCGTGACGTCACGATGCACGTCGGAAGGCCGCCAACTTTGTGTTACTCCGAGATTTCGTGTTGTGGTGTATGTTTCTAGTGGCTAGCAATGCCTGGAGACCTAATCCGCAGTTGTTGGTGCTTCGTGCCAATGTGAAAGAGTATATATATATATATATATATATATATATATATATATATATATATATATATATATATATATATATATATATATATATATATATATATATATATATATATATATATATATACGGACAAAAGTACTCCACGTAAGATATTTCTGTCTGTGCTAGTGAATCCTGCAGTAATATTCTTTAGTTTCCCCTCGGACTAGCTTTTCATCGTGAACTCAACTATTCTCTACTGTCACGTCCTCTGATTATAAAATATTGGTCTGCATTCGTTTTCTTATTCATCTTCAGGCGTTGATTCTCTCTCTCTGATGTTCCAGAGCCATTGTTTTCTCTAGGTTTGGCTAGGTAAGTTTCCATAATACTAAATAATACTAATAGAAATTCAACCTTGATTATTTTCTATAGTTCCCCCTCGGACTAACTTTAAATCGTGAACTCAACTATTTTCTGCAGAGCAGAGGCGAATCGGTTGATTTCACTCCCATTTTAATAATATAATATTTCCAACATTTAAGGTGTTCTGTAAGCACATATAACATACCTGTTAGGCGCAGTTTGGAGCTGGATTGGCCATAGCTGATAAAAAAACAATGGACACAACACTGGTACTGTCGTCTGCTGTACTCCGCTTCAGCCTGATGACGTCACGAGCTAATGTTGGCTTATCCCCGTGAGATGAGAAGAATTTGTGATATCTCTCCAATATCCAGTCAACTAGCGATTTATAGGACGTAATATGTGCACTACGTTATCATTGGTACGTGGCACAATACATTTCAAGCCTCTTCCCGGAACCGGAAACATGTCCATTTTCATTCCGTTTTCATCCCACCTAACGGTGCCAGACGCCGCCAGACGGGGGCTCACCCTTGCCTGGCGGCGTCTGACCCCGCCTGACGATGTTGTTATCCCGTTCTATGCCGATTTCTTCCAACCGTCCCGTCCAGTCCCTCTTCCCTTCCTCTTCCGCTTCTCGCCGTTCGATGGCGACCCCACGCGCCCACCCACGTTTACTGACGACCACGATGCCACGATGCCACATGTCTTCACTGATCGGGACGGAACGGGGCCGAACGTGGCGCCAAATCGGCTCTTTGTTAATCCAGCTTAAACGGCCCGCTTCCAGCCTGCCGCAGCTCGGTGGTAACCCCACGCACCCGCCCTTGTTTACCGCCAACCATGTAACGATGCCACACGTTTTGTGCCGGAATGGAACGGGGCCGAACTGGACGCCAAGTTGGCTGTGTGTGAACCCAACTGAAGAAGTTCTCTCTCTCTCTCTCTCTCTCTCTCTCTCTCTCTCTCTCTCTCTCTCTCTCTCTCTCTCTCTCTCTCTCTCTCTCTCTCTCTCTCTCTCTCTCTCTCACACACACACACACACACACACACACACACACACGCACACACACACACACACACACACACACACACACACACACACACACACACACACACACACACACACACACACACACACACACACACACGCACGCACACTCACCGCTACTAGAAGCGACAGAATTTTGCGAAAAATATTGGCAGTTGCTTAAAACGACTTTGTACTATGATGATCAGCAGGGCTTCTTATTTGCATGTTTGCATTGCGGTTTCCCGTGTTTAAGCGTCGTCATAGAGAAAGCTGCAACTAATAATCATACTTTTCGCCCCCACACTGCCCTAAATTATGCATATAAATTTGTCTGTAACTCTACTTTTCTTCTATGTTTATGGTTATAATCGTGTAAAAGGGTAATGATTTACATATCTGAATATTTCATGGTTTTGATTATTATGAGCCGCTTGCATAAAAAAGATGTTAATACATCGCTATATTCCTGGTAAGGATCACGTTTATGGGGTTTATCTCAACAATACACACACACACACACACACACACACACACACACACACACACACACACACACACACACACACACACACACACACACACACACACACACACACACACACACACACACACACACACACACACACACATACACACACACATACACACACACACTCACTCACATAGTCACACATACAGACATACACACAAAACCACTTAGTTATTCAGACAGATACACAAAAAACATAATTTGGGGCATGGATATGCGTTTACCTGTTTATCTGAACCACACACACACACACACACACACACACACACACACACACACACACACACACACACACACACACACACACACACACACACACACACACACACACACACACACACACACACACACACACACACACACACACACACACACACACACACACACACACACACACACACACACACACACACACACACACACACACACACACACACACACACACACACACACACACACACACACACACACACACACACACACACACACACACACACACACACACACACACACACACACACACACACACACACACACACACACACACACACACACACACACACACACACACACACACACACACACACACACACACACACACACACACACACACACACACACACACACACATAAGAACATAAGAACATAAGAACGCAGGAGTCTGCAAGAGGCCGGTAGGCCTGTACGAGGCAGCTCCTTTGACCCTAAGCTCCCGTGTATCTAACCCCACCTAATATCGCTGTCCATGAATTTATCTAGTCTATTTTTGAATGTGACAATTGTATTGGCACTCACCACATGACTGCTAAGCCTATTCCACTCATCCACCACCCTGTTAGTAAACCAATTTTTGCCTATGTCCCTACACACACACACACACACACACACACACACACACACACACACACACACACACACACACACACACACACACACACACACACACACACACACACACACACACACACACACACACACACACACACACAACCACACACACACACACACACACACACACACACACACACACACACACACACACACACACACACACACACACACACACACACACACACACACACACACATCTCAATTTGGGCATGAAAATAATCACCATTTTGTTTTAATTCCTTCTCGTGAAAACTCTAGTGCAATAAATTATTTTTTTTATCAGGCTTGCACTGAAACATTTTGCGCCTTTTGCTCATTTAGGCTGAACTGAAATGTTTTCCCATTCGGTTTTAGCAAGTATTTTGCGTCGCAAGTTCTGCCTGATTATTTAGTGAGGAGTGCTGCCTGAGTCAGTGGCGGCTACATTAATGTTGCGGGCTGTGCTCAGTCGACTGTTAAAATGTGAACACGAAAGGCATGAAGGAAAGTGGTGAGAGTAAGGAACGGGGAAGAGGTTATTTTGCGGTCCTGTCACGCTCCGGTTTGCCTCTAAATAATGGGATTTTACAAATAAGGTAGAAATTTAAGAACATGAGACGAACTCTACCAGAAACTAATTATTTCTTACATATTAAATATATTTTGAAAGTTCCTGTTTCAAAATATACAATAACATGTTTTAGCGTCTTATTGTGAAATAAACTGTTATTTGCGTAAACGTGACATTATGTGGATTTCTGAACACCTAGTAGGAACAATAAAACTAAAAAATAATGCTAATCTGCACACTTAAACACAAAACAGCTGCAAGTCAACGTCTGCAAAATTTGAGAAATGTTCCGATATCCCTGATAATAAATAACTTCAACATATTATTAAAAAACTTGTGAAAAACAAAAATTTACTAACAATGCTACACGAAAGTAGGTCACCTAGCAAACGAACCCACAGGCCTACCTCATCACAAGACCTGTCAATTAGGCGGGGCCAGTGACCCTCAATCTGCATAATCTGCCAGCTGAGGCAGCCAACGACACCACTTCATCACTCAGGCTCCATCACATACCCTTACCACCGATTTTGCCGTGTATCCTTCGTCTTTCATCTCCTATCTTCCCATCCTTTCCTCCTTACGTAGGTTGACGCAATCACTACTTTGTATCTCTCGTTTTACCTCCCATTGGGAATTCTCCTCCCTTGTATCTTATTTACCACACTCACCACCTCCAGCATCCCTTTTTTTCTCGCGGCTTCATGACTTACTTTTATGAGGCGTTAGGTGGCAGAAGTGGAACATAACCAAAATACGCTTTTGAGATAATTTAGGAAAAATATCAGTAGAATGTATGGGCCTTTTTTTGCTGTGAAATTTATGTACTGTTTGATATTACTGAATTCTTATTATTCAGGACAGTAATTACTTGCAAGTAAAATAAATCTCAATTATTTTCTACCCCCATCCCCAAACCACCACCCCACTTTTTGGTTGTCCACAGAATATTATAAAACGGATAGTTTTTTGGGATGATTGTAAATGAAAATGATTACGGTGTCGGTGGCTATAGTGTGACGGCGCCGCGGCCAGGACGACGCAGGTTCGCGCTCCGCCCGGTGCCACAAGCTGGGATTTTTCAGTCACCGCTGAGTGGCCTAAGACTATCCACATGCTGTCCAGAAGACCACCTATCAACTCGAACTCTAAATTCTAGGATCAAAGATGAGCTCCGGGGGGGTAGCATGAGCCAATGCAAGATGGCGCCACTATAAACACTTGTCTGTGCCACAACGGGCAGGGGCCGACCATCAGACCCTACTACATAGTCTACCGACGCCACAGGCGAAGATGTAAAAAAAAAAAAAATATTTGGTGCAGTCTGAATTTACTTTTCTACATTTAAGTTTTGTGTCATTATTCCTCGTTCGCAAAGTGTCATCGATCATAAACAGTTTTGATTTGTTCACATTCGTAAATTAAGGGAGTACGCGACACCTAGGGGGGTCAAAATATAGCAGTTTCCAAAACTGGGTTAAAAACGTTCTTATACCAACGTTTTTATACCATCTAGAAATAATCCCCGACCAATGTTTTCCTCGTAGCGCAAATTTTAAATGTCTGGCACGGATTTAAATGGACTAAGTTAAAGGTTAAATTTTGTCTTTTTTAATCGCAGAAAATCTAAAATCAATCAGATTTACGTGAAAAGTGCAGGGAATGTTGATTGTACAAGTAGCGAGGGACCTATGATCAGATATTGTTGATAGGGTAAAGGAGATACGAGTATTAAGAGGAAAATTTGACAAAAAAAACACGATTTTACGCGATGTTCGACGAACATAATAAAAGAAATATTATTATGCCTTTCTATATGGGAAACTTTCAGAATATTTTCCATAGGGCTCTAGGCATACCTAAAGACTATTCACAGCCAAAAAATTAAAGTGATTGGCTATGTATTAATGGTGCTGTGTAATTTTAAGTGTCGCTACACGTATACGCACATGTATACGTATTAGTATACATATAAGTATACATACATTGTTCTGGCTCGTACAAAATGTAGGTTTCATCGCAATACCCGATTTTTTTTTTTTTTTTTTTTTTTTTTTTTTACCTTGCGGCCTATTGCGCCGGTAGGCTTCTTCCCGGTGGATCCTGATGGTCGGTCCAAGGCCTCTTCCCGGTGGGTCCTGATGGTCGGCCCAGCCCGTTCTGGCGCAGGCGAGTGTTTATAGTTGACCTCGGGTGTCCCGTACCCCCTTAAGCATTTTAAAACATTCGATCAGTTTTCCTCGGAGGCGGCGTTTCTCAAGAGAGAACATGTTAAGGGTGGAAAGCCTCTCGTCGTATGGTTTGTTGCGCAAGGAAGGGATCATTTTTGTTGCCCGACGTTGAACACCTTCTAATTTGGCAATTTCCTCTGCATGGTGGGGAGACCAAAACTGTACCGCATACTCCAAGTTGGGTCTGACTAAATTATTGTAGAGCGGAAGTATTACTTCTTTATCTTTTAATAAAAAAAGCTTATTTTAATGAAGCACAATTTTCTGTTCGCTTTCTTCGTTGGATCGATGCATTGCTGTGAGATTTTGAGGTTTGACGCGATTTTGACACCCAGGTCCTTAACGCATTGAACGATTTTGAGTTTGACGCCGCGCATTCCGTAATCAAACTTCTTATTTCTTGTTCCAACTTGACGGACCTGGCACTTGTCTACATTAAAGGGCATCTCCCATCTATTAGACCAAGCTGAAATTTTATGCAAATCCTCTTGGAGGCTTTGTCTATCTTCCTCAGTGAGAACCGAATTACCAATCTTTGTGTCGTCTGCAAATTTCCTAATGAGATTATTGAATCCAACATCCACATCGTTGATGTAAATAATCAAGAGCAGTGGGCCAAAAACCGAGCCCTGAGGGACACCACTAGTGACCGGCGCCCACTTTGAGTTAAATCCGTCGATCACCACTCATTGTTGTCTGTTGCTTAACCAATTCGCTATCCATTGGTATACTTGACCGTCAATACCTAGTTGCTATAATTTATAAAGTAATTTATGATGTGGAACTTTATGAAATGCTTTCTCGAAATCAAGATAGACTACGTCCAGTGATTTGATTACGTCATAAACTGAGAAGAGGTCGTTATAAAAGGTCAATATTTTTAATAGGCAGGATCTTTTGTTACGGAAGCCATGTTGTGAATCCCCAATTAATGAGTGCCTTTCAAGGTAACTCATAATTTTGTCTCTAATTATGCTCTCGAGTAGCTTACCCACAACTGAATATAATGGGCCTGTAATTACCCGGTATGTTTTTTGTCTCTTTTCTTAAAAATCGGTGTCATGTTAGCCTTTTTTCCAATCCGAAGGGACGATGCCTTGTCGCAAGGACATATTGAAAACGGTCGTGAGAGAGGAGAGTATTTCGCGCTTTGTTTCTTTAAGCAGCATAGGATATACTTTGTCAGGTCCGGGACTTTTATTTGTTTTAAGGGATTGGAGAGCTTTAAGGACTTCATCGGTAGTTATTACAAATTTAGGCAATGCATGCTCGAGATTTACGTTAGTACTGTTGTTGTAGCTGGTGTTGGTGGTAGTGGTGGGAAGACTGCTAGTATTAAACACCGAGGAAAAGTAATTGTTTAATAAGTTCGCAACGTGTTGGCTGTCAGGCACTAGTTCACCGTCACTTTGTTAGAGGTCCAATTCCACTTCTGATGGCCTTTTCTGTTGTTTATGTACCTGAAGAAGGATTTCGGATTATTTTTACAGTTGGCTGCAACGTTTTCTTCATACCTACGCTTTGCCTGACATACTATTCTTTTTACTCGCCGCCTGGTTCCATGATAAAGTATAATGTTTTCGGACGTGCTTTGCTCTTTCTTTAGCCTGTAAGACAATTTTCTCTCCTTAATCTCCTTAACCAATGTTTAATCTCGCTATCAAACCAACCACAATGATACAAATGTGTTCTGCTGAGTGAGTAAATGATTTTTAAAGTTTAGCCAGGCTTCCTCTATGTTGCCATCATCTGATAGTTGTATTTCTGTTAGTTTTAGTCGGATTTCTACGAAATTTACTCTTTTGAAATTGGGCACCTTTACTTTATTTTCAGTCACTGTTGTTTGAGCTCTAACGTCGACGCTCACTAATTTATGATCGCAAGTACCGAGGTGTTCTCCAACCGTAACATTACTGACTAGGTTATCTTGGGTTGCTATAACAAGGTCTAATATGTTATTTTGTCGAGTTGGTTCAGTAACCAGGCCACCGGTGCTATCAGCACCTAAAAACAAACAGGGCCTAGCCTAGATTTGGCACCTCACCATTATCTACGCCATTATCACCACAACAAACACTCAGTCGAGTCTGTCCCTTCTCTCCAACACTCCCTCACCTTCCCCTAACTTCCTTTGTTTCCGTGTTATAATTCTCCCACCGTCCCTCACCAACCCCCAACTGTTTTTGTTTCTAATTGACCATTACCTCCAAGAGTTTCAGTCTGTAAATTTTCAGCGTAACGGCTGCCAAAACCGTTTTGCTATTATTATTATTATTATTATTATTATTATTATTATTATTATTATTATTATTATTATTATTATTATTATTATTATTATTATTATTATTATTTTTATTATTATTTTTATTATTATTACTATTATTATTATTATTATTATTATTATTATTATTATTATTATTATTATTATTATTATTATTATTATCAATGATATTATTATTATTATTATTATTATTATTATTATTATTATTATTATTATTATTATTATCAATGATATTATTATTATTATTATTATTATTATTATTATTATTATTATTATTATTATTATTATTATTATTATTATTATTATTATTATTATTATTATTATTATTATTATTATTATTATTATTATTATTATTATTATTATTGCTATTTTAATTATCATGAATATTATTATTATCACACAGACACATACCTATGAAGTAGCTTAGGCACTCAGGTCATGGTCACGCTGGGCCGCCATCATCACGATGTCTCTGGGATCCAACAACAGCTCCATACTACGCTAAATTATCAGCATGGAGCGTCCCGCCACCCCCGTGTACTGCAGCTGATCCAGGATATTATTCCCCGCAACGCGTTTATAATATTGCCGTTGGGCTGGTAGATCCGATATCATTCTCAGAAAATGATCCAACTTCTTCAAACTATCCAAAGTACATTTGCTCCTCTGAGATCTTTGGGCATTCAGTCATAGGCCCTTTTCCTTAATATTTGGACACTTGCCGCTGGTCAATAATTGTGTGAGGGGGGACACGCCACATCCTCCCTCTCCTGCCACACATGGTGACAGTGATGGCGACGTCTGTGCTTCTGTTCGTGCTCAGCAAAGTTAATGATTTACCACAAATATATTATCAGATAACTTTCGCGTCGTCGATCAAGCGAGTACTTGTTCACCTGATTGAATTGCTCCCAGTAACCTAGCTGTTGCTTTCCTCATTTGCTCCTCTTTTGGCTGCATACGTTCTTTGTACGGATTACAGTTGCCTACTACAGTTCCCAGTTATTTGATTTGATAACTGATACCAGTTATCTATCAGAGGTCCCATCAGGCTCTAATTAGAGTTAACACTGTTAGGGCTCTCTAGTAACACACACACACACACACACACACACACACACACACACACACACACAAACAAACAAACAAACAAACAGTTGAGACTAAATGTGTATAATAAAGCATATAAACATACCTGTTTCAGTAAAGAAGATAAATTACAGGTAATGACTCTCTCTCTCTCTCTCTCTCTCTCTCTCTCTCTCTCTCACCAAGCTTCAAGATAACGTAAGAGTCCTTAGTTTCAATGCGCGTAGTATGAACTGCGTATGAACTGCGATGTCTTGCTCTGACAAAAAAAAATTACGTAATTGCTATAACCGAAACATTTATTGACACCACAAATATTGATTTCAGTACAGAATACAATATAGATGGCTACAGACTCTTCAACAAAGATCGTGTAAACCGCAGAGGTGGTATTATTATTTTTGACAAAAGCTATTTGCAACCCACTGACAGAACAACAGGAGACAGTAACGGTGAACATTTGTGCGTGCGAGTAAACATTGCAAAGGTCAATTTAAATATATCTATCACCTACAGGCCTCCGGGGCAATCACTCGATGCCGATCTTGAAATGTACAGCGTTTTAAGGCAGTCACTTAATAACAGCGACTCACTGATATTAAGAGACTTTAACCTCCCCCATATCGACTGGGCGACACTGCCAGGTACAGAAGGCGAGTCACACAGAATGATCGAATTTTTAGAAGAAAATTATCTAAGCCAAATGGTTTCTGAACCAACTCGACAAAATAACATACTCGACCTTGTTATAACTACCCAAGATAACCTAGTCAGTAATGTCACGGTAGGAGAACACCTCGGTTCTTGCGATCATAAATTAGTCCGCGTCGACATTAGAGCTAAAACATCAGTGACTGAAAATAAAGTAAAGGTGCCCGATTTCAAAAGAGCAAACTTCGTAGAAATCCGACGAAAACTAATAGAAATGCAACTATCAGATGACGGTAATGTAGAGGACGCCTGGCTAAGCTTTAAAAATCATTTACTCACTCAGCAGAACACATTCGTCCCTTTGTGTGATAAGCGAAGTAACGCTAAGAAAAGACCACCTTGGTTTAACAGCGAAATTAAACACGCAAAGCACGCCTAAAAACATTAGACTTTACCATGATGCCAGGCGACGAGTAAAAAGACTAGTATGTCAGGCAAAATGTAGATATGAAGAAACTATTGCGGCCAACTGTAAAAATAATCCGAAATCCTTCTTCAGTTACATAAACAACAGAAAGGCGATCAGAAGTGGAATTGGACCCTTAACAAACATCGACGGTGCACTAGTGACTGACAGCCAACACGTTGCAAACCTATTAAACAATTACTTTTCCTCGGTGTTTAATACTAACAGTCCTCCTACCACTACCACCAACACCAGTACTAATGTAAATCCCGAGCATGCATTGCCTAACTTTGGAATAACAACCGATAAAGTCCTTAAAGCCCTCCAATCACTTAGAACAAATAAAAGTCCTGGACCTGACAAAGTATATCCTACTCTGCTCAATGAAACAAAGAGCGAAATAGCCTCTCCCCTCACAACCGTATTCAATATGTCCTTGCGACAAGGCATCGTCCCTTTGGATTGGACAAAGGCTAACGTGACACCGATTTTTAAGAAAGGAGACAAAAAAGTACCAGGTAATTACAGGCCCATTAGTCTAACTTCGGTTGTAGGTAAGCTACTTGAGAGCATAATTAGAGACAAAATTGTGAGTTACCTTGAAAGCCACTCATTAATTGGGGACTCACAACACGGCTTCCGTAACAAAAGATCCTGCCTATCAAACCTATTAACCTTTTATAACGAGCTCTTCGCGGTTTATGATGTAACCAAATCACTGGACGTAGTCTATCTTGATTTCCAGAAAGCGTTTGATAAAGTCCCACATCATAAATTACTTTACAAATTAAAGCAAATAGGTATTGACGGTCAAGTACACCAATGGATCGCGAATTGGTTGAGCAATCGACAACAAAGAGTGGTGATTGACGGATTTAACTCAGAGTGGGCGCCATTCACTAGTGGCGTCCCTCAGGGCTCGGTTCTTGGCCCATTGCTCTTCATTATTTACATCAACGATGTGGATGTCGGACTCAATAATCGCATTAGTAAATTTGCAGACGACACAAAGATTGGTAACTCGGTTCATACTAACGAAGACAGGCAAAGCCTCCAAGAGGATTTGCACAAAATTTCAGCCTGGTCGGTTAGATGGGAGATGCCCTTTAACATAGACAAGTGCCAGGTCCTTCAAGTTGGATTACGAAATGCGCGGCGTTAAACTCAAAAGCGTTCAATGCGTTAAGGACCTGGGTGTCAAAATCGCGTCAAACCTCAAATTCTCACAGCAATGCATCGATGCGGCAAATAAAGCAAACAGAATGTTGGGCTTCATTAAAAGAAACTTTTTATTCAAGAATAAAGATGTAATACTTCCACTCTACAATAGTTTAGTCAGACCCCACTTGGAATATGCGGTACAGTTTTGGTCTCCCCACCATGCAAAGGACATTGCTAAATTAGAAGGTATTCAGCGTCGGGCAACAAAAATGATCCCTTCCTTGGGCAACAAATCTTACGAAGAAAGGCTTTTCATCCTTAACATGTTCTCTCTTGAGAAACGTCGCCTCCGAGGAAAACTGATCGAATGTTTTAAAATACTTTATGGTTTCACGAATGTAGACAGATCAACATTTTTTATGATCGATAACACTTTGCGTACGAGGAACAATGGCGTAAAACTCAAATGTAGACAAGTAAATTCAGACCTTCTGATTAATGTAGAATCACTTAGGTTTAGGACCATGGGGTCTGTGTGGTCTGATTTTCTATGTAAATCTATGTAAATCTCTCTCTCTCTCTCTCTCTCTCTCTCTCTTACACACACACACACACACACACACACACACACACACATACGAGACCGAGAGGTTCCGGATTTAATGCCTGGGAAGAGTGGAGACGGAAGGGCAGTCTCCTTTAAATCTATGCCCCTTGTTTACTAAAGGGGCTTTCACACATACACGATCTTGAACGCGACACCTACACGACTGCCATTCGTGTAGCATTCGAGTTCATTATCGTAGCACATCGTCTAGTCATCGTTGGGGAAATCCGTGCACAACGAGTGTTTACCAGTGAGTCGACAAGGTGCACAAAATATAAGCGCTGCGCTTCTTTTTCGTGCATCCCTCGGGTGGCCGGTGACCTTGTCAAAGATCGGGCAGGAGTGCTGTAGAAATCGTGCATCAATCTCAGTGATCGTCTTGCTAAAATGCAGCATTCGTGCAGCTTTCGTTTTAGGTCGGGCAGCACTCGTGCAATGATTGGGCACAAAATTCAGCTGGATGATAGCTGCCCTGCGAATCGTTCACCTGATTGAATGCTGGACGATACCTAAACGAGTGCTGCCGATATGTGTGTGTGTGTGTGTGTGTGTGTGTGTGTGTGTATACACGAGTGGTTTGGTAATGTTGCAGCCCGTCGGCTACTAAAACCTCCTCCACCACGCTCACTTCCCCACAAAGTCCTGCAACCCTACTTTGCGTCCTGGTTCTCCCCGTCACCCTGCCTGCCAACCTACGCTCATGGCAACCCACCTGACGCCCCTGTGTGCTGCCGCGACCTGACGCCCCTGCTTTCTGTACTTGCAATGCAAAACCACCGGACACCGTGGCCCAATAACATATTAGCCTCACTACCGAGAGCCAGTCACAGATGGTGGAGGAGCATAAGCTCAAGGAGGAGAAGAGACCCGCGGATATAATAGGGCATAGACTCGTGGGATGAGTTGACACCTGTGACTCTCTCTCTCTCTCTCTCTCTCTCTCTCTCTCTCTCTGTCTATATATATTTAGAGAGAGAGAGAGAGAGAGAGAGAGAGAGAGAGAGAGAGAGAGAGAGAGAGAGAGAGAGAGAGAGAGAGAGAGAGAGAGAGAGAGAGTGAAAGTGTGAGTGTGTGTGTGTTTGTGTGTGTGTGTGTGGTGTGTGTGTGTGTGTGTGTGATGGCTGGGGTCAGGACAGCAGCACAGATGTCAAGGCCGCACTCAGTTCCCGGACCAAGGGATTAGCGAGTGAGGGAAAAGGCACGCCACATACCCTGTCAGGAATCGTTCTCCATTCACCCAGTAATTGAGCAGCATTTGTTTAGAAATCGAGCAGTAATCTTTTATTTCGTTTTGTTGCCGGGCACTAGTCGGGTAGGAATCGTTTTTGAAAAAACTGTTAAATTCAAATCTCAAGTTTGATCGTTGTCGATCGTTCGGATACCCGGCAGCTGTCGGGCAGGCATCGTTATGGTTGTGCAGCTTCCGTCCAACATTCGGGCAATATATACTTGTGCAAAAATTTTCCACGCTGGGGGACGGGCCAAAGTGCACCAATTTCCATGATACCAGAACGAACCAGGATCGTCGCGCTGTCGTCCCAAGATCGCCTATGTATGAATAGGGTTTTAGAAGTAAATGAGTTCTGTATGTTCTTTGAGGGTTCTGTCCCACCTCTCGAGATTTTTTTTGTGCGTGGTTCCAACAGTTCCTAAAGTTCCAATGCTTATCGGGGGAGGGTCCTTGCTGTGAATGACTTGTTTAGAGCGTAAGCAGACCATTGTGATTTATTTCCACATACTCGTGTATAAAACGTGTCCAAGAAAAACTTCAATCATAGTTCAATGGTGCAGAAAGGAAAGGATTAATTAAAGCTACACCTTTGGAGAAGCTGGCAAAAACGGCACTTTAGAGAGGAAACTGTGTGAAGATATAAAGAAAAAAAAAACTTTTCGGGATATTCAAATTGTTTGACGACCCGAAAGCGTATGTGATGCGTGAGAGAAAAGATGATGGGCAAGTGACAATAAATTATTTGGAAACTGCAAACGACTTTAACAAAGGATTTCAAAGTGTATTTATAAGAGAGTCAGAAGAAAAATTATCACCATTTAACTTTTTCTACATTGGTCCAGTGCTCGACAATATAAACAAATCGTTGAAACGGTGGATAACCTTTTACCATCTAAAAAATAATGGGACCTGATGGAATATGTTCAAAGCTCTTAAGGGAGTGCCATAAAGAATTGACAATTACACTGCTCTTCAATTAGTCCTTGCACACAGGAGAGGTGCCTTTACATGGGGAATAGAGCAAGTGTGTTCCATTTACAAGAAAGGCAGCAAATTAGAGTCCGTAAACTGCAAACTAGTATCTCTAAAAAATGTTTTATGTAAATTATTCAAAATCAAAACAAGAAATTAACTAATAAAACACCTCGAAGAGACTGATCTGCTCTGCAGTGAACAACTTGGTCTGTAGCAAATAAGACTTACTTTACCAAACCTGTTAGTGTTAATGAAATACTTGTCACCTTCTGTTCCCCAACAAGTTACTATGGAAATGAACTACCTTGATTGCAAGAAATACTTTGACACATTACCTCATTTAAGACTTTGAAGAGTCTTGAAGCAATCGGAGTTAATGGTAAAATTTCAAAGTGGAAAAGGGTGTCTCTAACAAAAAGAGAAGAAATGATAGAGACCCGCTGAACACCGAGAGAAGAGAGATTACATCTGGAGTACCTCAAGGATATGTTGTGGGGCCAGTATTGTTCCTGGTGTTCATAAATGCCATGGTAAATTATTTGAATTGTCCAGCCCCCTCTTTTTTGCGAATGACGCCAATATATAATATATATCAATCTGTGATGGGGATCTTCAAGCAATGCAGAATGACTAAATAATACTGACATTGAGAGAAAAATGGTTGTTGGAGTTCAATGCGAAATGTGCTGTCAATGAAGGTTACATATACCCGAGATATACATATGAGCTGTAAGGAAAAGTTTTGAAAACATCAACATTGGAGAAAGTTATTGGAATTATGGTGTCATCGGATGTGAAAACCAGCATAACATGCAGCTCAGGTGGCGGCTAAGGCATACAGGATGGGTGGACCCGTACGAAGAAACTTTTCCTTATAAATGTCGAAATCTGTGTCTTTGTTCTGTTTTCTAGTTAGACCCCACTTGGAAAACGTAGTTCATCGTTGGCCCCCATACTACAGAAAAGATATACTAAAGCTAGAGGAAGGGCCAAGGATAATTTTAAAAAAAGAATCAGAGCTGAAAGAAATGGAGTATGAAGAAAGATGTGAAAGATTAGGGCTCATACATTTGAAAATAGAAGGCGGAAAGGAAACTTATTTGAAACATATAAAATCCTCAAGGGGATTGAAAACATTAACAAAGACGTCTTCTTTCAGTAAAGTGAAACCAGATCCAACACGTGCAAGCCGAGGAGAAAAGAACACTGGAAAATCATGATCCGAAGAAAGTCTGTCAGCATCATACTCATAAACGACTGGAACTGCTTACCTGAGGAAATGGTGAATACTCCTTTAATAAACCCATTAAAAACTAGACTGGACAAATGTTCTTAGACATTTTCAAGCTAGCTTTAGCCAAAACTTTATATAAAGTGAGAAAAAATGTGACTGATGAAAATTATTGACGCACCAAACACAATAAGATTGAAAGATAGGAGCCATACACGACATACGTCTTAATCACCCATGCAATAGAAATAAGTCAGTCTGAAATAGGGAACATTCTTTCCTACTGTCAACATCCTATTTTCTCGTTTCACTTCCATTTGTCGTAATGAACAGTGGAATATTTCATCGTCGCTGACCGTCTGTAGTTTTGTTGGTCAGTTTGTCTCAGTTACACCGTCAGCACACTTAACGCCATAATGTCTCAAATACGAATTGACATAGTCAGTAACTATTCATGAAAACATGGATGAATGATGGCGGATGAAAAAAATGACTCAAAATGTCTTTGGGCGAGAGTATAAAAAAACTGGTATGCCCTCTGAAGGAAAACATTAGCGCTGTCGGATGGAACTCTAAGTGCTTAGGAAGTAGTCGTGCCCACGCCATAAATGTTTCACGTGGACATATTGAGGAAGCTTGGAAGAAAGTTGACCTTGAGTACCTACAGTTTCTTGTTTTCCGCAAGATGGTACGGTTTTTTTTTTTTTCGGTCAAATCTAATAAAAAAAAATGACCATTGTAACGGTCGATATATATTGCTTGAAATGCGCAATTTTCTTAGTTGTCCCTTTAATCTTCATCTTATACGATTTTTAGTTTTCATACTGCTTAACTAGTTATTTTTTGTCCACACTCGTCTCCTTTCCCACATTCCTTAAAGTTTTCCTGTCGCCTGTTCTTTCATTAATTGATGTTCCTCTACTTTGTATTTTCACTCTTATTTCTCCTACGAATGTATCACCATCTCCTTTTCTTTCTTGACCTAACCATCCTTTTATCTCTTTTACATGAAAAGGGTTTGCCCTGCAACATGCATTTCGCTCCTGGAATGATTATTCTATATTTCTTTTATCCAATAACCGATCTCAAATTCACAGCATTCTCCACTTTTGGTAATTTTATATTTGAGTTCAGGCTTCCTTTGCCTAAAAGTACATTAAAAGCACTTTTTTTCATCACTGGTTTACTTCTATATTAATAGCAAACAATAAACTTTATTTTTTTCCTCTCACACCACTCCTTGATCAGGCAACACACTCATTATTTGCTTACCCCTTCTACTACTTCTTCATTAATTCATTTAGTCTTCATCAATCAGCACTCGGGGCACTAACTTACATGTTCACCTCTTCGCCAGTAAATACATGTCCCAATATCAGACTCCTTGCCCGAGTATGGAGTCTGGAAAGGTAATGAAGCTGAGGCAATGCAAACATGTGCAGGCCCTTCGTTAAGGGGAGAGAAGAGAACTCAAACATGGAGGATGAGGAGGAGGAGGAAAAGGAAGAGGATGCAAATGAGAAAAAAAGGAAAAGAGGAGCAGGAGGTGGAGTTGGTTGAGTAGGAAAATATTGACATAGAAAATGAGGAACTAAACGACTACACACTCATGGGGGCACGAACACAGATATAGGACACACACACACACACACACACACACACACACACGGTAGCTCAATGGTTAGAGCGTCTGCCTCACAGCCAGAAGGACCGGGGTTCGATTCCCCGACCGGGTGAAGATAAATTGGGTTTATCTTATTTCACGTGTAGCCCCTGTTCACCTAGCAGTGAGTAGGTACGCGACGTAAGGCGAGGAGTTGTGACCTCGTTGTCACGGTGTGTTGTGTGTGAGTGGTCTCAGTCCTGCCCAAATATCGGTCACTGAGCTCTGAGCTCCTTCTGTAGGGAAACGGCTGGCTGTCTCGAGAGAGACCCGCAGCAGACCAAGAGGTGAATTACACACACACACACACACACACACAAACATTATTATTGTTTTTGTTGTCATTATTGTCATTAGTATTAGTAGTATTAGTAGTACTAGTAATAGTAGTAGTAGTGGTAGTAGTAGTAGTACCAGTAGTAGTTGTTGTTGTTGTAGCAGTAATATTAGTACCAGTAGTAGTAGTAGTAGGGCATCAAAGGAAAATAATTATATAAACGCAATCAGTCTCCTTGTTGAGCAGACATGGCTACGAAAAATAAGGAACATCGACAGTAAAGTAGGGATAAAAATACAAAGGGAAGCACAAAAGCACCCATTGGGGTCAAAGATCTGTGTCGACGTGTGCTATGAATTCATCAATGTCAGCAAGAGAAACAGTCCCTTCTGAAAGTATATTTCAGAGTTTATTCAAATGGAGAATAAACAAACGGGACATGGAGAACCACTTTGAGTATCAAGAACAGGACAACATAAGAGGTGTGTCAGGAAAATTCCAGGACTGGGGTCACAAAAAATTATTACAAAAAAATTATACAAACTACAATTTTTTCCCTTCTAAATAATCCCCCTCGTGTCTAACGCACTTTCCCATTCTGCTCCGCCACACCTCCATGCACTTCTAGAAGGATTCTCCCGGGATAGTCCGCAGCTCCGTCGTCACGGCCCTCTTGATGGCTTCCACGTCCGGAAAACGGGTCCCTTTGATGACCCCCTTGAGCTTGGAGAAAAGGAGAAAAATCACACGGAGCCAGGTCGGGTGAGTAGGGAGGTTGCTCCAACACGGCGATATTCTTCTCGGCCAGGAACTGCCGGATGCTCAGCGTGTTGTGTGCCGACGCGTTGTCGTGGTGAAGCAGCCATGAATTGTCCTGCCACAATTCCCGCCTCTTCTCGCGTGCTGAACGAAACAAACGCTACAGGATCTTTTAGTAGACTTGCTGGATGATAGTCTGGCCCTGTGGCAAGAACTCGATGTGGACGACGCCCCTTATATACCGATGAATGTGATCAACATGAGTTTGACTTTGGACTTCGACTGTGTTGCTTTCTTCGGCCTCGGCGACTATGGATCCCTCCACTGAAGGCTCTGGCGCTTGGTCTCCGGGTCGTACTCGAAGATCCATGACTCATCACCGATAATGACTACCCAGGAAGTCTGGATCGGTTTCCAGCCGCTCATGGATGTCTTGACCCACATGCATGCGCCGCTCATTCTGGTCATCGTTCAGCAGCTTCGGCATCAGCTTCGCGTAGATCTTCCGCATGCCCAAATCTTCTGTGATAATCTCCCAGACGCTGTCGCGGTTGATGCCCAGCTCACTTGCGATCATTCGAACAGTCAGCCGACGATCGCCACGCACCACCTGCCTCACGCGCTCAACCTAGTTGTCCGTCCTTCTCGTTGTAGGCCTCCCGCTCCTGGAGTCGTCTTTCACGTCCTCACGTCCCTCTTTGAACCTCTTGTGCTACTCGAAAACACGTGAGCGCGACATCGCCTCATCTCCGCGCACTTGCTGCAGCATTCCGAGTGCTTCTGACGGAATTTCCCAAACCGGACCAGAAACCAGGTTGATTCGTTGCTCTGTGCTCATCGTTTGACGAGCTACTCTTGAGGACGTTTTAACAATAGGACGTGAAAAAGGCTACAATGGCTGCAGAGAGCTGAGATCACAGTTATATACTCCCAAAATATTGCGTCACATTGTGCCATAACCCGGTAATCCTTACTTCTCTCATAACTCACACAGCACACTCGGTTCTGGAACTTTTCTGACACACCTCGTACAGAAATACCATCGTCAAAGGCCATTAAATTAGAGGAAATGCTAGGCTACATATCACTTGTATGGAAGGTAAAATTAATCGGGTCTAGAATACTGGCCCGAGGAACACTGGACTTTACTTGAGCAGAGCTATTAAACTATCCATCAATGGCAACACGTTGGTGCCTGTCAGATGAGAGGTAAAGAAAAAATAGCCATTTACAGCAATTGACAAAAGGTTAAAAAGTAGTGCCGAGGAAAACTCAAGAGGAACGAGCTTAATCTCCGAGCCAGCATCCTGAGAAGGTTGAACCTGATGCACTAAGGTCAAGAGTGCACCATATGTACCCATTTTGTTATATAAAGAACAAGATATTAACACTGAAGAAACAGAAAAGACGTTTAACAAGCAGTCGCTCAAAATCTTTTGATACGATTCTTTTGCGAAGCGCCAATAAAGACATTTTCAGTGCCAGAGGTGTTTTAAAAATCATCTGTTTACCACATCAGAGATAAAACGAAGAAACAGGTTAATCACTTTTTAAATAAACATTTATCCAAGTCAATTCGTGCCTACGTAATGTACTATATAAATATAAGTATGCATGGAATAAAGAAATTATCATAGGCATGACATATAGCAAGCTATACGTTGCATTACCGATCATCTCCGTCATCTCTGGTGGGTTAGAACACAACACCAGTTTGAATTCTGGGCTACCAGAGTTTATCTTACCAAGATTTCTATGTATACTCGTTTATTGGCCAGCCAAAAAGGGAGGGCAAATGAATTGGCAGTTGCGCGGAGACTGTCCAGTCTTGGATCCAACGTAGGCTGACGTAGTCGTGGCTTGGGGTGCAAACCAGTACACAATAGAGGCCAAGTATTCACGGTTCACCAATAAATCATTTCATATCTGTAGCGAGTCAACAAAACAGATGATGGGAAAACAATAGAAGATGCAGTACCGTATGCATACAAATATAACTATGCCATGACACTCCCTAAATAGTTGTCTTCATTTACAATAATAATGCACATACACATGTAACCATTAAATCCTTACATTTCTATAGCAGGTCAATAAAATACAGTGCAAACAAAAAAAAGTTACGCCGCAATAATCGCCGCATCGCCTCCACAATTGTTTCCAAGCCGCCTCCCACCCTGGCCGCTGCGCCGTGCTTCGTGGCGTCCGGAACAACGTTTTACAAAACACTGGACAAAACAGTTCCGTTCCAGTACACCTGCGGTTCACTGGCAACGAAACAGTTGTCCTCGTAAAAAAAGGCACACCGCGCTCTAGGCCATGTTATCTTAGTCTGAAAATAAACAAAACTTAATAAAGGCATTGCCATGAATAATATATACTATAGAATAATTTTATTAAATAACTACCGCATTGCTACACCTATTTTCCCTTGGTCACCCCCCGCCCCCCACGGGCTTGGCGTTGTAGGATGGGCGAGGCGACGCAACCCCCGGCGTATGCCCCCATTGATTGATTAATTGATTGACTAAGCGCCATTTTTTTAAAGGGAGAAACACGCACTTAAAATTTGGCGAACTTTGAACTACGATACTTAGCAACCAATGAAGGTTTGTTTATACTTTTTTGTTTAAATGTATCCCAAAGTACTGTATTTTCAGAGATAAACCAAACACCAAAAAAAACAAAAAACACTTTTTTTATGTACCATACTGTCAGCCTGAAGAACATAGAAAAATAATATTGGTAAATGTTTGAACAGTAAGACACATAAACAGTGCAGTAACTATGTGTTATACTAATGTTAATAAGCAGGAACGGTACTATAAAATCAGCTTGAACATTATTGGAAACTCATATTAGTAATTTCGTTTGAATCAAGTCAGATAGTAAAAACGGTCCAGAAACTGTGTTAGTACCTAGGTCACGCACTGTGCTGAAGTGGCAGAGTAACCCATTGGGAGGCATTGTACTTTCAAACTAAAGAATATTGAAAACTTTTGTTGATTACTACGTTTGAACAATGCACATTGGAATCTTAATAACCCAAGATGGGCTCAGTGGGAGCGAGGTGCCGCGTGGTTAGAAAACGATAACTTCACTCAAAGCGATTTTCGACCATGTTGCGAGTTTCATTTTGCATTTTCTTTTATGTTTCTTGGTAAGTGAAGAGATGCCCTATGCATTAAAGCAATAAAAGCTATTTTGCTTGGTACCTTCTGCAAATAGTGGCCTTATTTATACATTCTTGCAGCAACACTGTTCTTTGAGTCGGCTAATTCACACTTATCTCCCTTTTCCTCACTCTGTACTAATCTCCATCACGTCAGGCCTCCCCAGGCACAGTGCTACTCTGATTCTTCGCCTGTTAGTCTCCACGGGAATTAAATGTGCATCAAGCTCCTCACATCATTTTTTTTCTGTTCTCCCTCAACCTCCGTCTCTTCCGCATAACCTCTAGACTTTTTGTTCGTTTTTAATTCCGGCATATTTCTTTTCTCAGGTGTTGTTCAAATTCAGCTACTTACACTAAATGCACATCCGTAAAAAAAAAAAAAAATATGACATTATTTGCTCTATTCCTAAATCTGTTTCCTGTAAGTTCGTTCTACCCTTTTTTTATATAAGTAGTTTTCTTCTATTCATATTTCTTCCCACACTATTGTTTCTCTTTCGATTCCTTAGCCAGGGGATTTTTTTTCATACATAAACCAAGGTCACTCATGCTCGTTATTAAGTGCAATACGGACATGACAGTGCGGCCTCTATCCTATACTTCTTTATATCGTCTCTTTATTTTCTGGCGGCTATTTTTCTTTGGGGGCTTTTGTGTGTGTGAGTTTTTTTTAATGCGGGATTTTTGGGTGCGTTCGTTGTTGCACGCTTTTTATACTAAGGGCCTTTGTCCTTGCGGGATTCTTTTTCCTTTTGTGGGCTTTATTTTGCGCTATTTTCTTCTAGCTTGCTTTTGCTTATTACGAGATATTTTTGGGAATGGCTTTTTTTTATTCATACTTTTAGTGTGCGGACTTTTTGAGGCTTCCTTTTTCTCTGCACTTAAGCTGCCTCTTTTTCTGTACGTACTATATATATATATATATATATATATATATATATATATATATATATATATATAAATATATATATATATATATATATATATATATATATATATATATATATATATATATATATATATATATATATATATATATATATATATATATATATATATATATATATATATATATATATATATATATATATATATATATATATATATATATATATATATATATATATATATATATATATATATATATATATATATATATATATATATAAACAAACTCAGCTGGGTTTTTTTAACGTCTTGGCCTGTGGCGCCGGTGGGCCTTTATAGTAGGGCCTGATGGTCGGCCCCAGCCCGTTGTGGCACAGGCAAGTGTTTATAGTGGCGCCATCTTTTTCATTTTTTTTTTTTTAGACCCTAGTTGCATAATATAAATTGTCTTTTTTTTACGTCTTCGCCTGTAGCGCCAGTAGGCTTTCATCAGGGGCCTGGTGGTCGACCCAAGCCGGCGCCTATATATATATATATATATATATATATATATATATATATATATATATATATATATATATATATATATATATATATATATATATATATATATATATATATATATATATATATATATATATATATATATATATATATATATATATATATATATATATATATATATATATATATATATATATATATATATATATATATATATATATATATATATATATATATATATATATATATATAGATAGATAGATAGATAGATATATATATATATATATATATATACGCATATATATATATATATATATATACATACTCGCTCTCAGAATCTACGCATACTTTGGCCTCGGTTGTTTGTGTTAACTATAAGTGCCGTAATCAAAAAAATTGTATTTGTTAGATGTTAATCATGTCAAATAGGGAATATAAAAAGCATCAGATATAAAAAAAGAAACGCAGGATTAAAACAAATGTGAAATGGGGTCAAAAGAACAAACAATACTAGTTTCTTTTAACTGGAAAATATTACATAGGTCATGAAATGAAGGTTGAAGGCCTCTAGAAAGCGATTTAAATGAAGTCATAAAAGACATGCACGTGGATCTTTTTTTTAACCCTCTGTATCTAAACTGAAGGCCACTGAATTCCAGAATACGGAAATAACATTTTGTTTCTATTTGTTCCGATTCTTGAAGAAATCTGATGCAAATGGCATTATCATGCGTTAGTGACCATTGAAGAATTTTTTTATAACAAAGAAGGCGTCGTGGCACAAGAATTGCCTCTACTGTTTCAAGGTGTACTGAATTTCTGTGGTTTTCGTGGCGGGGTTTGTATCCACTTCCACCACACTTGCCGAGAAGCAAGTGTGGTGGCAGGCTTCTTAATGTAGAGTCTTGTCAACTACCAGGACACACTGAACCATGAAGGGGCCCAGGAGAGTAGAATTAGGTGAGGAATGTTCATGGAGGAAAGGGAAGGCTCCAACTGCTGGGAAAAAACGTTACCCTTCCAGTAAGTGTCTCGGCAGTGAGGCAAAGTCAATTTACCGGCAAAAAGCACTAAATTAGAAACAAAACAACATGAGTGTCACGAAGTCACGACATGATGGTTTTCTGACAATAATTAGTCATGGACGTGTTGAGGCAATTAAGTGACTTATGGCGTAGTATCTTTACATGTTCATAAGTAACATATGTAAAATCAGAAATTTGGAGGCCTCTCTAAACTTTGAATTAGCAATGTTCAAATTATTATTTTTTATTGCATCATTCATAAAAGAATAATATATTTACATGAGACTTGCTAGTTTTATTAATAAACAGTGACAAAGAGGAGCTCAGATCACGTTTCTCGAAAACGTGAATAGAATACATCATTTGATGAGTAATTACCGTAATGTCATGATGTGTCACAGCAGTGATGCAACGACACTTCGTATGAGGAAATTTACAAAACCTAAAATATATGTATTCAAATACATCAGCACGTTTCCCAGTGAGAAAAAAAAACGTTACGACATTTTTTAAAATTAACAGCAAGAGAAGTTTATGACGCCATGCATCTAAAACATTTACAAGCATACACAATGAAGAAATTTACTTTTTGAACATATCCCGAATTTTTCAGAATTTTTTTTTTCTTCTGGACTACAGTCCCCTCAATATATTTTTTGGATATCTATTCGGAAGACGTATTTAGATATCAGCTGAAGATAGACATGCATATATATATATATATATAGATATATATATATATATATATATATATATATATATATATATATATATATATATATATATATATATATATATATATATACGTTTCAGCTTATGGCACCGGTAGGCTGTCTTGGCAGGTCTTGGTGGTCTGCCCCAGCCCGTTATAGCACAAGCAAGTTTATATCTATCTCTCTCTCTCTCTCTCTCTCTCTCTCTCTCTCTCTCTCTCTCTCTCTCTCTCTCTCTCTCTCTCTCTCTCTCTCTCTCTCTCTCTCTCTCTCTCTCTCTCTCTCTCTCTCTCTCTCTCTCTCTCTCTCTCTCTCTATATATATATATATATATATATATATATATATATATATATATATATATATATATATATATATATATATATACAAATCTTTATGAATTTTCAGCGGACTTAAAGTTAGCGGAGAAGGAACTACATTTAGCGGAGTTAATTGGTCCGCTAACTGTTTCCAAAGTTAGCGAGAACGCTCATCAGCTAACGAAAAGTTCGCTTCGCAAATTAGCGGATTAGCGGAACCGTGCCCACCACTGTATATATATATATATATATATATATATATATATGTATATATATATATATATATATATATATATATATATATATATATATATATATATATGAGCCGCGAAGCCTGGCAGCGCAGCGCTTTAACCGGCTGAGCTACCGGAGTGTGTGTGTGTGTGTGTGTGTGTGTGTGTGTGTGTGTGTGTGTGTGTGTGTGTGTGTGTGTGTGTGTGTACGGCAAGGGGAGCAGATCAAGGGCAAGGAATAACAAGTGTTAATAGCACAAAAACTGTGCTAGATCGGCGTCGCATGACCCTCCAACACACCCCCAACAATTTATATTATGCAACTAGGGGTCTGAAATGGAAAATGCTGAAAAGTAAAGATGGCGCAAGTATAAACACTTGCCTGCGCCACAACGGGCTGGGGCCGACCATCAGGCCCTATTATGAAGGCCTACCGGCGCCACAGGCCAAGACGTTAAAAAAAAAAGCTGACTGTTTATAATGCCATGTTGTAGGGCTTATCAGGGCTAACAAATGTTATTATACAATGTCATGTCAACAATGCATGGGTAAGGCAGGAAAACAACTTGAAGAGAACAATAACAACAAGAAGATGGACAATCTGTTGATCGGCGTCTGCGACGCCGATAAAAAGGCCTGCTAGACGCTGCTTCAATGAAAGAAAACAGGAGAGGCCAAAAGAGAGGTCAATATAGGGTGAAAAGGTGTCCTGATACTCCCTTCTTGAAAGTTGTCAAGTCATAGGCAGATGTAAATATAGACGAAGGAAGGCTGTTCAAGAGTTTACCAGTAGACGGGATAAAAGAATGAAGTTGCTGGTTAGCTATTGCATAAGGGATGCGGACAGAATAGGGACGAGCAAGCGTGGAAAGTCGTGTGCTGCGGGGCCTCCGGAAGGGAAAGTGCATGCAGTTGGGAAGTTCAGAAGACCAGTTAGCGTGAAAATATCGGAAGAAGATAGAAAGAGATGCAACACTGCTGCTGAATTTAAGAGGTAGGACTACGACTGTCAGTAAGAGGAGAGAAGTTGATGAGACGAAGAGCTTTAGATTCCACTCTGTCCAAGAGAGCTGTGTGTGTGGAGCCCACCCACACATGAGATGCATGCTCCATATGAGGGCGGGCAAGGCCCACTGATCTCTAGTATAAACTAAATTTACTTTCTCTGTACTAGCCAGGTAGAATCTTGAAGCTCGCAGCTGCCATCTTTAAATTCCCAGGGGTCGAGATATTTATATGAAAATTCCGGCATTAACGATTGCTAAGTTGCTGTAGGACGTGATAAATCACTTCCTTACGAATTTATTGAATTTTTCAATCCCCTAACTATGGTACTAGTTTTTCATTCGTCTATGTAAAAACAACCACTCGTCACCTGTCTCCATATGTCGCACGAAACAGCACCTTTTCGCGTTATTTGACTGTTACATACTCTAAATAGCATATATGATATGTGATTCCTTTCAAAGTGCTGTTTCATTGGATTGGAAAATAACAAATGCTACAGTCTACTAAAAAAGACATGCTCTTGTTCTTATTCTTGTTCTTCTTGTTCTTCTTTCTCTCTATCTTTTTCTTCATCATTTTCTTTTTCTTTTTCTTCTTCTTCTTCGTCTTCTTCTTCTTCTTCTTTTTCTTCTTCTTCTTCTTCTTCTTCTTCTTCTGCTTTTTTCACCTTCTTCTTCTTCTTCTTCTTCTTCTTCTTCTTCTTATTATTATTATTATTATTATTATTATTATTATTATTATTATTATTATTATTATTATTATTATTATTCCTTTTCTGCTTCTGCTTCCAAATCTTTATTTCCTTCTTCTGCTTCTTCTACTTCTTTTCTTCTTCTTCTTCATCTTTTTGTTTTTGTTTTTGTTCTTTTTCTCTTTGGGTTACTTGGGAGTACAGCGCCCGGAAATGACAGCTTTGTTGAGGGCGAAACCATAAAAAAGGCGACACAAGCGATTTAATCTCTTCACGATGGAAAAGGGACGACAAGGGGAATGGATTACCTCGAAACTAACCTGGGAACTAAAAATATCGGTCAGTCAGTTTAAGGGTGTGCATGCAATACATATATGCGAATACATCGGCAGTTCTGTTCATTGCGGGATATAGCGGCAGTTTTTTTTTTCTCGAACAAACACTAAAACAACCATCCTGCAAAAGTCGAAATTGCAAAACCGATCAACTCGTGTCGTCAGGAGATAACTGAATGGCCACGCACGTTCTTAGACCGAGTGTTTGATAACGTTTACCGTAGGTGACTCGTGACCAAAGAACTAATCAAATCACTAATCAGGCAGCCTCGTCACAAGGCTTTCTCATTCTCATTGTGTCCGTGTTTCTGTGTTTCTCCTCTGCTGTGCGCCATATGACCCTGGCTGTTGCGGCGCCTAATATAAAGCAACCCAATCCAATTCTCCTCTGCTTCGTCTTCCACCTCCGTCTCTTTCTCATTGTGCAAGCAGCAGTTGGCAGCTCACACCATGGTCATTATCCCTTCCTTAAGATCAAATTGGCTGTTAAGAATTGTAATTGGCCGAGGCAGCCTTACTTTACGGATGTTGCTCTCTCTCTCTCTCTCTCTCTCTCTCTCTCTCTCTCTCTCTCTCTCTCTCTCTCTCTCTCTCTCTCTCTCTCTCTCTCTCTCTCTCTCTCTCTCTCTCTCTCTCTCTCTCTCTCTCTCTCTCTCTCTCTCTCTCTCTCTCTCTCTCTCTCTCTCTCTCTCTCTCTCTCTCTCTCTCTCTCTCTCTCTCTCTCTCTCTCTCTCTCGCGTTAAACTCAAAAGCGTCCAATGTGTCAAGGACTTCGGGGTCAAAATCGCGTCAAACCTCAAATTCTCACAGCAATGCATCGATGCAGCAAATAAAGCGAACAGAATGTTGGGCTTCATTAAAAGAAACTTTGTATTCAAGAATAAGGTCCCCCACCATGAAAAGGATATTGCTAAATTAGAAGGTGTTCAGCGTCGGAACAAATCCTACGAAGAAGGCTTGAGGAAAACTGATCGAATGTTTTAAAATACTTAATGGTTTCACGAATGTAGACAGATCAACATTGTTTATGATCGATGACAGTCTGCGCACGAGGAACAATGGCGTAAAACTCAGATGTAGACAAGTAAATTCAGACTGTCTGATTTTCTCTCTCTCTCTCTCTCTCTCTCTCTCTCTCTCTCTCTCTCTCTCTCTCTCTCCTCTCTCTCTCTCTCTCTCTCTCTCTCTCTCTCTCTCTCTCTCTCTCTCTCTCTCTCCTCTCTCTCTCTCTCTCTCTCTCTCTCTCTCTCTCTCTCTCTCTCTCTCTCTCTCTCTCTCTCTCTCTCTCTCTCTCTCTCTTTCTCTCTATCTATCTATCTAACTAACTATCTATCTCCTCACGCTCTCTCTTGCTTCCCTCTCTTTTCTATCTTAGTCTGAACAACGTCTCCAGCTGCTAGAAGCGGTTATTTCGTTGTTCTCGCATGACCCCGGACATGAGCAGGCTCTAGAGAGCGGCAAAGCACATAATTTGAAAGAGGGGAGGAAGAGCAGGAAAATAAAACACAATAATAAACATGTGGCTCCGTGAAGTGGAAGGCAATAATTAGGAGGAGGAGGAGGAGGAGGACTGGGGAGGAAGAGGAGAAGGAGGAGGAGAAGGAGGAGGAAGAGGAGAGTAGAGTGAAACAGGTGGATGGGGAAAACATAAAGCAGGAAGAAAACAGAGAAAAAGGTGAAGGAGTGTAAAATCAATAGAAGGCAATAATTAGGAAGACAAGATGCGTCAACCATGGCAGTGTGATAGAAAGAACAGGAACAGGAAGAAAATGCACGCAGAAATAAGAAAGAAAGGGAACTGCACAGGGAGACGAGGAGGAGCTAGATATAGACAGGTAACTGATAACGCCTTGTTTTTTTAACGTTGAAGAAAAAGACTCAGACAAGTACCAGAAAAAAAAACATTATAATATTTGTTGGTAGTAGTGAGTGTTCTAAGTGCTAATTGGTTCACGGATAGAGAAACTCGTATCCGTCAGGGTTATTTATTTCACAAAAATACAAACAGGTCATTGAGACAAACACAACACATAGAAAAAGTGTTTGTGTGTGTATGCGTGTGTATGACTGTTGTTTAGTTTAAGTGAGATATATATGTTGGTGTGTGTAATAAACAATGTGTAGAAGGAGTGTATAGCAGGACGAGGACAGACAGTAGAAGATAAACGATTAACAATAGATAAACAATTGAGGCGCAATACGAGAGACAAAAACTTTAAAACATTCACTTATTGAGTCTGTCCTGCAGCGCCCATTTTCTTACGAGTCACCGGGGAGGAAATGTGCACGGCTTTGAGCGGTGACTGCTACATATTCACTACGGATGGTATGATTCAATATATTCATATACCATCATACTGTCTATCACTCGAAACCATGAAGTAAGGTGGTATAGAAGTTTAACCCGGTAGCAGCACCGGGCCAAATTTGTGCCATGATGTAAACCCCCCAAAATAGATGATGCATAATCTGATCACAAATGCTTTGATATATATTATGAAATGGTTTGTGTGAGGGGTGATTTTTTTTCTCATTTTTCTCGCTTGGAGGGACCATTAAAAAACATGATGCCCGCTGCTACCGAGTTAACAAGTACATCAATTCAAATACATGGTCAGGGGTGCAATAAATAAATAAATAAAACATTGCTAGTGTCATCAGGAAGCGGGCAAACACATAAATGCATGAGTTGAGCAACGGAGTAAATGCTCGCCAGTTGAGTATCACTACCAGGCTTCCCGCTGTGTCCTCACTCGAAAAGTGTGGTTCGTTTACTCGCTTACCGCTGCACCGCCTGCCTTCCCACCCTGCATATCGCCAATCAATAGACCACATGTGTAAAAGATTTATTTTTGTGCCTCGGCCCGCCAGGTATAAGTTACTAAAACAATAATATCGATCAACGGAATGGTACGCATGTGCATCCCTAATGTGAGTTTCTCAGCTGACACACTGGAAAAAATAACACTCGCACTTCTCACACACACACACACACACACACACACACACACACACACACACACACACACACACACACACACACACACACACACACACACACACACACACACACACACACACACGTACACAAAAAATTCTAAACTGGTATAAAGAAAAAAGTGGGACGAAAATGCAATCACAAATCCCGGGATATTCATAAACACGCTCCTCACTGCGTGTGGACTTAACTGGGAAAGAAAAATTACATGGAAATAAAACAGCGCGAAAGAGGGAGACATTATTATAACTAAGGAGCCGAGACCCTCCTAGCAGGTGTAAACTTGCTCACGAGACGCCGGAATAAAAATGCCGCAATAGTTTCAGCACTACGGGATACGCAACTCTGTAAATTCCAGGCACGATAAAACAGGTAATGCAAGTGATATCTGAAAAAAGAGGAGAATAGCTGCTATAAATATTATATTTACTTAGATGAAGTAGGATTATGGATTTTCCAAACAATTTCGTTTTAGTGTGGAAAGGGGAGCGCTGAAATGAGTAAGAGGAGGAAAGGAAAAGCGAGTTTGATATTTCCAAACTCCATAATGATACCTCGCTTTAGGAATGAGTGAAGTTTTGTCGGAGAAGATTACACATTCAAAGCAAAATTAGGTCCGGATGTTGAATACAAGGGAACTCTAGGGAGAAGAGTATTGAATTATCAAAACTTCTAAACCCAGAGGAGATGAGCAAGGGTGACCGTGATGAGATGAGAGGCACAGGGCGCAGTGATTCCGACAACCATTATTGCAGCTAAGGGTAAAGGGAGGGTAAGGCAATACCTTATTGAGTAAGGGGACGTATTGAGAGAGGATCAGAGGAAATGATGAGGTATGTTAAAGTAAGAGCAAACGCATAACCAAACAATATAGACAGAGACAAACAAAAAGACAGGCAATGGTTAGGCAAGGGAAAGAGATGGAAGGACTCAGTGCCACATTAACAAGGCACCCATAAGAACAGGGGTGAAGGCAGGATAAGATGAGGTGTTGGTGGAGGACAAGGGAAGACACAGGCAGGACGGAATGCCATTCACATAAGGCAAAAAAAATTATATTTTCATCTTTCCCTCCTCTCCTTGATCCTAGTGGCAGAACTGTTATCACATCTATCTCTTATTAATCTGAACTCTTCGCTCAGACTTTCCCTAATAACTCCACTCTGGACGATTCTGAGCTTACTCCTCCTTCTCATCCCTCTGAATCCACAATGCCTGTTATTAAGATTCTTAAGAATGATGTTTTCTTTGCCTTCTTTGACCTCAATTCTCAGAAAGCTTATGGACCTGATGGAGTGCCTCCTTTTGTCCTTAAAAACTGTTCTTCTGTGCTGACACCCTGCCTGGTCAAACTCTTTAGTTTCTGTCTTTCAACACTTACCTTTCCTTCCTGCTGGAGGCACGCCTACATGCAGCCTTTGCCTAAGAGGGGTGACTGCTCTAATACTTCAAACTACCGACGTATAGCTTTACGTTCTTGTCTATCTAAAAAACAAACCTTAATAGGAAAGTTCTTAAGCATCGCCAGTATAGGTTCCGTAAGGGGCATTCTGCTGGTGATCTGCTTGCTTTCTTGACTGACTCCTGGTCATCCTCTCTTAGCCGTTTCTTTTGTTGTTGATTTAGACATCTCGAAAGCTGTTGACAGAGTCTGGCACAAATCTTTGTTTTCCAAACTACCCTCTTACAGTTTCTATCCCTCTCTCTGTACTTTCATCTCCAGTTTCCTTTGTGGCCGATCTATCTCTGCTTTAGACGGCGACTGTCCTTCCCTTAAATCTAAAGTGGTGTCCCACAGGGCTCTGTCCTATCTCCCATTCTTTAACTGTTGTTCATTGATGATCTTTTCAAAACAAACTGTCCTATCCATTCTTACGCCGATAACTCCACTCTGCATCTTTTGACAAAAGACCCTCCAAACAGAAACTACGTGATTCTAGGCTGGATACCGCAGAACGCCTAACCTCAGACCTTGCTACTGTCAATTCAAATTGGGGCAAGAAGAACATGGTGTCCTTCAACGCCTCAAGAATTCAATTTCTGCACTTATCAATTTGACACATTCTTCCAAACACCTGTCCCCAATTCCTCGATAACACTCACCTATCACCTTCAACAATAAACCTCGGACATCCTCGGTCTGTCCTTTACTCAAAATCTCAACTGGAAACCTCATATATCCTCTTACTAAATCAGCTTCCTCGAGGTTGGGCGTTTTGTATCGTCTCCGCCAGCTCTTTTCCCCATCCCAGATCTTATTCCTATACAAGGACGTTATCCGCCCTCATATGGATTTTTTTTTTTTATAACAAAGGAGACAGCTCAAGGGCACAATGAAAAGTAAACAATAATAAAAAAAGTCCGCTACTCGCTGACCACAAAAAGAATCCAAAGAGGTGGCCGAAAGAGAGGTCAATTTCGGGAGGAGAGGTGTCCAGATACCCTTCTCTTGAAAGAGTTCAAGTCGTAGGCAGGAGGAAATACAGAAGAAGGAAGATTGTTCTTTGTCAGCGTGAGGGATGAAAGAGTGAAGATGCTGGTTAACTCTTGCATAAGGGGTTTGGACAGTATAGTGATGAGCATGAGTAGAAAGTCGCGTGCAGCGAGTCCGCGGGAGGGGGGGAGGCATGCAGTTAGCAAGTTCAGAAGAGCAGTCAGCATGAAAATTTCGATAGAAGATAGAAAGAGAGGCAACATGGCGGCGGAAATTAAGAGGTAGAAGACTATCAGTAAGAGGAGGAGAGCTGATGAGACGAAGAGCCTTAGACTCCACTCTGTCCGAGAGAGCTGTGTGAGTGGAGCCCCCCACACGTGAGATGCATTCTCCATACGAGGGCGGACAATGCCCCTGTATATGGATAGCAACTATGCGGGGTAGAAGAACTGGCGGAGACGATATAGAACGCCCAACCTCGAGGAAGCTGATTTAGTGAAAGACGAGATGTGAAGTTTCCAGTGAAGATTTTGAGTAAAGGATAGACCGACGATGTTTAGTGTTGAAGAAGGTGACAGCTGAGTGTTATCGAAGAATAGGGGATAGGTGTTTGGAAGATTGTGTCGAGTTGATAGGTGGAGAAATTGGGTTTTTGAGGCATTGAGGGACACAAGGTTCCTTTTACCCCAATCGGAAATGATAGCAAGGTCTGAGGTTAAGCATTCTGCAGCCACCAGTCTGGAGTCATGTAATTCCTGTTGAGAGGGTCTTCTGTTGAAAGAAGTTGAATAATGCAGAGTGGAGTCGTCAGTGTATGAGTGGATAGGACAGTTTGTTATGGAAAGATCATTGATGAATAGCAGGAAGAAAGTGGATGATAGGACAGAGCCCTGTGGAACACCACTGTTAATAGGTTTATAAGAAGAACAGTAACCGTCTACCACAGCAGATATAGAACGGCCGGTAAGGAAACTGGAGACAAAGGGACAGAGAGAAGGATAGAATCCGAAAGAGGGCAGTTTAGAAAGCAAAGACTTGTGCATTTCATGTGTGTGGGGGGGGGGCTCAACACACACACAGCTCGTTTGGACAGATTGAAGTCCAAGGTTCTTCGTCTCATAAACACTCTTCCTCTTACTGACAGTCTTCTGTTTCTTAACTTCCGCCGCCATGTTGCCTCTCTTTCTATCTTCTATCGATATTTTCACGCTGACTGCTCTTCTGGACTCGTTAACTGCCTGCCTCCCCCCCTTCCGCGGCCCCGCTGCACATGGCTTTCTACTCTATCTTATCCCTGTAATGTCCAAATCTCTTATGCAAGAGTTAACCAACATTCTCATTCTTTCAACTCTTTCACCGGTTAACTCTGGGACAGTCTTCCTTCGTCTGTATTACCTCCTGCCTACGACTTCACCTCATTCAAGAGGAGAGTATCAAGACACCTCTCCACCCGAAACTGACCTCTCTTTTGGCCACTCTTCTATCTCTCTCTTATTGGGACAGTGATTATCTTCTTTTTTTCTTCTCTGTTTTTGCCCTTGAGCTGCTTCCTTTACTGCAAAAACAAAAAATAAATAAATAAACGCTTACTTTGTACGAGTCAAGACCCATTATGGGAAGCTGCCTTTCTGGGTCTGTCTGGGTGCCACATGAACCTCGTACGCTAAAAAGTTTGTTATAGCGTGACTGCGAGGCAGTTTAGTGCAAGACCCTAAGTAATAGAAACGCACTTACCTACTACTTACGTCCGCGTTGGGGGAGTTGAAAAGAGGAATAGGAGCTGGGAGGAAGAGGAGAGAAATTAGGAGGAGAGAAAAGATGAAGGGGAGGAGGAGGAAGAAGAGAAGGCGGTGGATAAAAGATGATGATGATGACGATGATGATGATGATGCTAATGAGGAGAAGGAGGAGGAGGAGGAGAAAAAAGAGAAGTGGGAAGCGAAGGAGGAGGAGGAGGAGGAGAAAGACTAGAGTAAAGCAGGGGATTGGAACGAGTGTTAAGGTAATTGCGATATAGAATGGAGTGAGGAAACAGCCTGAAACAGCGGAAGAGGAGCAAGAAAGGGAATGGAAGGAGGGAAGGGAAAGATGCGGATAATACAAATAAATGAGAGTTGAGGCTATGATGATTAGCTAATAAAAAAGGTGGTGAAAATGAGATTAGAGGAGCAAAGATGAAAGATTTCGAGCCCAAAGAAGGAGGAAGAAGGAAAGAAGAAGGTGAAGGGCAGGTGGAGGGCGAAGACGATGAAAAAAAGGATGGTGACGCGCAAGGAGAGGATAGCGGAAGGAGGGCTCGGCGATGTGGAAGAAAAAGGATGGATGGAAAAAAAACACTGAAAAAAATTGCCATAAGCTTACATAATTTACAAGTGTAAAAATGAACTGATGTGGAGTTTACAGTTTTTGTGTGCAATTCATATAATGATGAAAATGTAAATATTTTTCTGGTACCAGTACATAAAAACCACCATGAAAGGTTATAGAGAACAGACGATTAAAGGCTGAGCACCTTGCCTTTAACTTGGCAGGAGAACAGATAAACTACAGGACAATAAACAATAAATTAAACGAGGTTTGCTGTTAACAAAGACTGGGATGTATTGAAATAGTTATACACCACTCTTATAAAACAAGGTGAGGAGGAGCCGTGGATCTCTCCATGCCTCTCTGAAGAGGACTTCGCTAGAGTCCAGATTGATAGGTGGTCAACAGGACAGTATGTTGGTTGTCTTCGGCTGCTCGGCAATGACTGCAAATTATCAGTTTGTAGCAGAAGAAGGAACTTGAACCTAGGTCTCCGGAACACAGTGGAGGCACGCTGACCTCTCAGCCACCGGCCACTACTACACTAATTAGTACACTTACTCTTACAACATCAACAACAGCAACTACTACTACTACTACTACTATTATTATTACTAATACTATTACTACTATTATTATTACTACTACTACTAATAATAATAATAATAATAATAATAATAATATTATTATTATTATTACTTCTACTATTACTACTACTACTACTACTACTACTACTACTACTACTACTGCCACTATTACTACTACTACTGCTACTACTACTACTACTACTACTACTACTACTACTACTATTAATAGCAATGATAATAATAATAGTAATAATGATAATAATAATAATAATAATAGTAATAATAATAATAATAATAATAATAATAATAATAATAATAATAATAATAATAATAATAGGTGTTTTTCTTTTTTTGTGTTGCCTGTAGCGCCGGTAGGCTTTCTTGAGGGGCCTTATGGACGGCCCCAGCCCGTTCGTGGGGCAGGCCAATTTTATTTATTGTTGCTTCCCTGATGTATAACTCTTGCTTGGCCCTTGTTGCCCCCCTCTTGACCGAAGTCGCTGAAGTTAAGGTTGATTGACGATCCGGACAGCATGTGGGTAATCTTCCGACGCTCGGCGATGACATGAAAAATCAGCGTGTTTCGGTGGGGGCTCGAACCTAGTCCGCGCTAGGTCCTCGGGCTCACCATACCCGCACACTAACCATTCGGCCACCGCCTCCCCAAGCTCCAAGGAGCTGAGGTTTGTGTGTGTGTGTGTGTGTGTGTGTGTGTGTGTGTGTGTGATCACATGTTGTACTTGTGATCGCCAGCCGATACCCTCACGAATTGAGCTTTCTTTAGAAGTCGGATGACCGATCCATGGGCATAACCGGCACCTTAATGAACTTGCGGGGTGGATCAGACACTCTTTTCTATAGTTCATTAATTCTTTCCAAACCAAACTGTTCTATCTACTGGTGCTTGTAGTCAGCTTACTCAAGATATTTAAACAAATGAGCCTCTCAACAGGAACTACAGGACTCAAGGCTGGACGGTACGGAACGCTTGAAGTCTAACCTTACTATTATTCATCAGTGCCGCGTAATGGAATTGGTGTTATTCAGTATCTTTAAAAGCATTTTTTTACTAGACAACTCGACACAATCTTCATATATCTATCCACTAATCGTCGATAACTCTCGGCTGACACTTTCTTTCACAATAAACATTTCGGTTTATTGTTACCTCAAAATCTTTACT
>NC_066558.1:7605550-7670550 GCF_024679095.1 Eriocheir sinensis | reverse complement strand
GATATCGAGGACAACAAAAGTTTACATACCTTGGTAGCGTAGTGCGAAGAATGGTGAGTCTTACCAGGAAGTCACTCGACGGATTGGCCTGGACCACGGTGCTGTTGATTCTGTATTTCGCGCGGATTCGCTGGGGACCCTGGTGTTTGTTTTCAGAGTGCTGGATGAGGAGTCAAAGCCTCCGGGGGTGAAGGTCTCCTGTGTCAAAACAAAGTTCCAGTCGTTTGGAGGCTAGCTGGATGACACACTGGATGTGGTGAGGATGTCGAGGTTATCACGATTCACATACCTTGATAGTGTTGTACATAACAATGGTGGTCTCACCAAGAAGTCACTTGACATATTGGCCTGGCCCACGGTGTTATGAACTTGCTCATCACGAGCATGTGGCGTTGTTGATATCTCTGCAGACGGACAAAGATTCGAATCTTTGAATCGCTTGTGTTCCCTGTCTTACTGTATGGCTGTGAGACAAGGACACTGAATAGTGACTTGGAGTGGCATATCGATACCTTTGGTACCAATCGCATTCGCAGGAACATGGGGTATCGCTAAAATGACCGTGTCGAACCAGCGACTACGCGATGAAACTGAACCGATGCCGGTTACCACCTCAGCTCGTGAACGTAAACTCTGGCTATTTAAGCGCCTGGCATGCTGCTGAGTGGAGTTGACCAAAGGGACGCCCACATAACTTATTGCTGGGGCAAGTCATTGATCCTGCCAGGAGGGACTTTGGACAGATAGGGTAGCGGCACGGGAGCGTGTTCAAGGGGACATGCGGGTGTGGAGGCGTGAGTGAGTGGAGTGGCGCATCCCCGGTCGTATACTCTTCATTACATAGTTAGTTAGGTTCCTTATAAAACGGCTGGGAAAGAGGTACATGAACAGATTGCAGCGTGCCACTATTTTTTTTCTGTTCTAAATTTCAACTTTATAATCTGTCGCTTGCCTTTACTTTATATTATTACTGAGATACGTATGATGTTCTCTGTCCAGATATTCTTTTCAGTATCGTAAATATTATTCCCTCCCAATACTCCATTTAATCAAGACCTTACAGCATTTCCCCACAGCTTTACAAGAGGCATAGCTCTCTATAGGATTAAGGTGTTGGCAGGCTGATTCCCTATCATTTACATATGATACAGGAGGTAGGGTATTTGCAAAAGAATAAGCTTACACTTACACTGTTCCTGCAGAAAATAAGGGCAGTCAGTATAGGCGAAGAAGGGATATCAACTACGTCCCTTGTCAAATATATTCACACGTTATTCTGCACAAAAAAAAATGAGAGGAAGGGAAAAGGCAAACGAAGGAATAGAGATGAAAGGAGAGAGGGAGGAGAGGAAGTGTGTATATTTATGAAGGATGAGGGGAGACACGAATTTTTTTTGTGTGTGTGTGCGTGTTTATTTGTTTTATTATCTTATTTATTTATTTTTTTGTGTGTGGATTCATGTGTGTGTGTGTGTGTGTGTGTGTGTGTGTGTGTGTGTGTTTGGTGTTCCATCTCAGCTACTGGGGTAAATGGTCAACATAAAAATTCTTCACAAAGATAAGAAAGCGTTAAGAGGTAAGTATAAAAAAAAACAGGCGAGGGAAATGTCAAAAGCCAGCGAAATCAAGAAACATATTTCAAAAAAGTTTTTAAATATTTTGTATATATATATATATATATATATATATATATATATATATATATATATATATATATATATATATATATATATATATATATATATATATATATATATATATATATATATATATATATATATATATATATATATATATATATATATATATATATATATATATATATATATATATATATATATATATATATATATATATATATATATATATATATATATATATATATATATATATATATATATATATATATATATATATATATATATATATATATATATATATATATATATATACACACACGCAGAGGGCTCGTTGGGCTGAGTACTTTGAGCAGTTGTACGTGGCGGACCCTCCACGTGGGCAGCTTCCAGTAGCTGGGTTGCAGGTGGCGGATGCTATCCCACCCATTGACGAAAGCCCACCCTCTCTGGGCGAGGTCAGAGAGGCCTGTAACATCAGCAAGGAGCTGCTCAAAGCTGGAGGTGAGGCCATGAGCCACGGGTTGCATGTGGTCTTGACTGCCGTATGGCAGTCCGATACCATTTCTCTTGACTAGAAGAGGGTGTTGGTCGTCCCTATCTGGAAAGGGAAAGGGGACCGCCAGGACTGCAACAACTACCCTGGTATTACACTGCTCAGTGTGCCAGGCAAGGTACTTGCCCACCTATTGCTGAAGCGAATTCGCAGCCAGCTGCTGAAGCTGCAGAGATCTGCCAGGAACAGTCTGGGTTCACGCCTGGTAAGTCAACAACTGACCGTATCCTAGCGCTTCGCGTACTGGTGGAGCGCCGACGTGAGTTTCGGCAGGGGATGCTTGCAGCCTATGTCGACCTCAAGAAGGCGTTTGATTCAGTGCATCGTGAGGCAGTCTGGGATCTTCTGCGACTCCGTGGGATTCCTGCGAGGACTATTGGTTTGTTTACTAGGCTGTATTCTGGGACAGAGAGTGCTGTGAAGTGTGGAGGGCTTGTCCAGCTTTTTTTCCCGTGAATGCGGAGTGAGGCAGGGCTGTGTCCTTGCCCCATCGCTTTTCAACACTTGTATGGACTGGGTACTGGGCAGAGTTGTGGACCCGAGTCATTGCGGAGCATCCATTGGCAATACCAGGGTCACTGACCTTGTTTTTGCTGATGATGCAGTAATCCTGGCACAGCCGCTGGAGGTTTTGGTGATGGCTCTCGAGGCACTGCACGAGGAGGCGAAGCCCTTGTGACTTTAGGTCTCCTGGGCCAAAATCAAGGTACAGGTGTTTGGAGGCTTACTGGATGGCACAGTACAGTCTGTTCATGCGTGTGGCGGGGACGTTGAGATCTCAGAAAGTTTCACGTATCTTGGTTCATAACAACGAAGTCTTACGACGGATTTATCTGGCCTACGGTATATAGCGTATATGGAGTATATGGCGTTGTCGATACCTGTGCAGAAGGACAAAGATCCGGATCTTCAAGTCCCTTGTGCTCCCTGTCTTACTCTACGGCTGTGAGACATGGACACTAAATAGGGACTTGGAGAGGCGGATTGATGCCTTTGGTAATAACTGTCTACGCAGAATCATGGAATATCGCTGGAATGACTTTGTGTCAAACCGGCGACTATTCCGTGAGACTGATTCGATATATATTACCTGCATAGTTCGTCAACTCCAACTCCGGCTATACGGGCACGTGGCACGTTACCCTGAAGCTGATCCTGCTCATCGGGTTGTCTCTGTAAGAGACAATCCTGAGTGGAGGAGGCCAAGGGGACGCCCACGGAGTTCGTGGCTTGAGCAAGTCGATAGATCCTGCCGGGAGGTACTCAGGATGGGAAGGGGGCCTGCATGGAGACTCGCCCGGAGGGACCCCCGGGCTTGGCGTCGTAGGGTGGGCGAAGCGACGCGCCCCCCGGCGTATGCCGGGGGACAATATAACAATAAAACAATAAAAATGCTCTAGGCGCTACTCCAGCAAAGGAAACAATAAGAGGCCACACGAGAGATTGATTTCGGAAGAAGAGGTGTCTTGCTAATCTCCTTATGAAAGAGTTCAAATCGTAGGCAGAAATATATAAAGGCGAAGGAAGGCTGTTCCAAAGTTTACCAGCGGATGAAATGAAAGAATGAAGATGTTAGTTAACTATTATATTAAGGATCTGGATGGAATGAAGATGAGCAAAAGTAGAATGTCGCGTGCAGCGGGTCCGTTTGAAGGGGGGGGGGGTGCATCCAGTTAGCAGATTCAGAGGAGCAGTCAGCATGAAAATATCGATAGAAGATAGAAAGGCAACATGGCGGCGGAGTTTACGAGGTAGAAGACTGCCAGTAAGAGGGGGAAGATGATGAGACGAAAAGTTTACCTAATATATATTGACAATAGGATCTGTCTGATTTGAACATCTTTGTAAATCTACGTAATATATATATCTCTCTCTCTCTCTCTCTCTCTCTCTCTCTCTCTCTCTCTCTCTCTCTCTCTCTCTCTCTCTCTCTCTCTCTCTCTCTCTCTCTCTCTCTCTCTCTCTCTCTCTCTCTCTCTCTCTCTCTCTCTCTCTCTCTCTCTCTCTCTCTCTCTCTCTCTCTCTCTCTCTCTCTCTCTCTCTCTCTCTCTCTCTCTCTCTCTCTCAGGTTCCCCCCTTCTCGCAGTCTGCAAGTTTACTCGCATTTCTTTCTTCATGCTTTCCGGTCACTGAGTGAGAAACATACAAGCACCTTTTCTCTTCTCCCTCTTCTTTTCCCTTCCCTCTTCTCCAAGTGGGATGGCATTGCCATGAACAAGCACACGACACTTCCTGTCAATGACTTGGGGTAGCACGAGGAGTGCTAAAAAAATGACAGACACGACGGGTACGATGTTGTTTTAGTTTTGTTTACGACGATTGTCATTTATTCATATGATGTTGTGATGAGAGGGTTTAGGCCACGTCGATCTCGTGCCTGGTGTATGAATCTCCTGCCATCAACATTTACTTCGGTTTTTACTGAAATCTTTGGAAAATATTTAAAATCCCTTCATGCTATACTATATAGATAACCCTACAACATATATGCAGATATGTATAGAGCAAACTTCAACGTTTTTGTTACTCTATCTTCTGTTTCCTTTAGATTTCGTAAACGATAGGAGAGGCCTTTGTCTTGCAGCCGACTAGTGAAAGCTGAAAGCTTTGCTGACAGTAATAAGACCTACTTCCATATTATTTAAGTTTATCTTTACTAAATCTGTCGTGCCTCTCAGCGTGTCCCTAATCCATACGACTTTGTCACTGATGCCGTGAGAAGCTCCATGTCGCCCCTCGTCACCAGGGAACTGTATTCACGTTCATTCGAATCTCATTCCAGACAGCTCATACTTTCAACATTATAATGATGATAATAATAATAATAATAATAATAATAATAATAATAATAATAATAATAATAATAATAATAATAATAATAATAATAATAATAATAATAATAATAATAATAATAATAATAACGATATTATTATTATTATTATTATTAGTAGTAGTAGTAGTAGTAGTAGTATGATTATTATACCTATTTTCTGGATCGCTATTTATAATTATTACTAATTATTATTATTATTATTATTATTATTATTATTATTATTATTATTATTATTATTATTATTATTATTATTATTATTATTATTATTATTATTATTATTATTATTATTATTATTATAATTATTATTATTATTATTATTATTATTATTATTATTATTATTATTATTATTATTATTATTATTATTATTATTATTATTATTATTATTATTATTATTATTATTATTATTATTATTATTATTATTATTATTATAATTATTATTATTATTATTATTATTATTATTATTATTATTATTATTATTATTATTATTATTATTATTATTATTATTATTATTATTATTATTATTATTATTATTATTATTATTATTATTATTATTATTATTATTATTATTATTATTATTTTCATTATGATTATTATTATTGATCAAAGGAAGACAGTTTGATTATACCCCAACCAGGAATTGAACCACAGGTGTGGTTCGATTCCTGGCTGGGGTATAATCAACTTTTTGTCCTTTGATCTATACGTCATGGAACCTATGCCGGGGCTCGATTAAAGACGCAGTCATTTCTTTTATAATTTATTCTTATATATTTTCATTTACAATAATATTGGAAAAATATTAACGATAATAGCTTTACTTTCAGGTCTTTCTAAAGCTTTTGAAACAATCCTTACGGGGGGCGTAATGGCGACATAGGGAAGCAAATTAAATTAAAAGTTCTGAGCTGAGAGGCGAGTACCATACAATAGGCGCAATGGGGGTATTTATGGCCAGGCCTGAAGGAGATAGCGCCAGTACTTTTTGTATATACATTTTTTTTCGGGAGCCGTTTTTTTAGGTTGTTCTTTTCGTAATACTTTTTTGATATGTGGTTATACACCTTTGTCCTTTGATGCGAAACAGAAAATGACCACTCTGCTACCTTTTCATTGATCGATACCTGGGATTTCTTTATGTTAAATATTATATATTCATTTATATTGTCCTCACCTAAGCAAATGCATCTTTTTCATTATTTTTCTCTTATTAAAAAACTGTGCGACTTAACAAAAAAGCGATCAATGGAAATTTAGCCATTTCATTTTTCTTTTCAACAAAGCAATGCCCGTGAATATAGGTTAGTAAGTTATAAAGTCATTACATCTTGTTTATCGAAAATTAACATTTCGAGAAATCAGCAAAATAAGTTTTAAGTAACAACATCGTCATGTACCTGAGTAGTTATTCAACCAAAACTATCTTATATGATTGATATACTGTTTTTACATTGTATGTAGCTATTTCTGGTTAGCTGGTACCTGGTCCTCTCCTTTTCTATGGATATTATGTACAAAACTATACGGGTATCATGGGGCTTCTTCCTCTTCTCCCGCCTAATCCAGCCTCTTTATCTTCGCAAGTCAAGCTTCCAAAGCAGTACTCGCCCTATCCTACATTGCCTCCCTATTCTCGCTGACTAAAGGCATCGCAAAACAAGGAAAAAAGCTTGAATGAAGGTGAGACCGATGTAGGAGTGTGCTCTGAGTCGCTATCTCTTTCTCTCTCTAAAATGAGTCACCCGATGCTTAGGCCACCTTTGTCATCCTTCATTGACCACTTGTAATCAACAAATCAGCAAAAAAAAAAAAAAACATATACAACTCCATCAAAAAGAGAGGGAATGGAGCGACTGAGCAGTCGCGCGCCATATCAGCGTGCGGGAGAGTCATAAAAGTTGAATTCTCGCCTAAATACAGGTGTCAGATTTTAGTAATATTTTAACGCATTTATCCCTGACCCCAGCTTTCTCAAAAAAAAAAAAAAAAAGGTAATTCAAAGAGAAATTTCAAGATTTTCGCCTCTTACGCCCCCTTAATAGGAAAGTTCTTAAGCATCCATCAACTTCCGACCTTCTTTCTGATCACCAGTATGGGTTATGCAAGGGGCGTTCTACTGGTCGTCTTCTTGCCTTCTTAACTGACTCCTGGTCATCCTCTCTGAGCCGTTTAGGTGAAATTTTTGCTGTTGCCTTAGATATCTCGAATGCTTTTGAGAGTCTGGCACAAATTTTTGCTTTCTAAACTACCCTCCGACGGATTATATCCCTCCTTCTGTACCTTCATCTCCAGTTTCCTTTTTGGCCGATCTATCTCTGCTGTGGTAGACGGTCACTGTTCTTCCCCTAAACCTATTAACAATGGTGTCACGAAGGGCTCTGTTCTATCCCCCACTTTCTTTCTGATATTCATCAATGATCTTTCCAAACCAAGCTGTCCTTTCTATTCATATGCTGATGACTTTACTTTGCATTACTCAACATCTTTTGACAGAAGACAAAAACAGGAATTACATGATTTTCGGCTGGACGCTGCAGAACGATTAATGAGACGAAGAGCCTTTGACGGCAAATTGTCTAGCAGAGCTGTGTGTGTTGAGCCTCCCCACACATGAGATGCATACTCTGTACAATGGCGGACAAGGCCTCTGTATATGGAAAGCATCTGTTAGGGGGAAATTAACTGGCAGAGACGATACAAAACGCCTATCATAGAGAATAGTGGTTTAATGAGAGAGGAGATAATGAAGTTTTCAGTTAAGATTTTGCGTTAGGGATAAACAAAGCATGTTTATTGCAAAAGAAGGTGACAGCTGCTTGTTATCGAAAAATAGGGGATAAATGGCTGGAAGATTATGTCGGATTTACATGAAGACACATTTAATATTTGAGGTATTGAGGGACAACTTCAGTATCATTCGGAAATTATATTAAGATCTGATGTTAACTCCCATCCTGTAGCTAGTAGTCTTCGACCTCGTAAATTCCGCCGTAATGTTGCCTCTTTCTATCCTCTATCGATATATTCATGCTGACTGCTCTTCTGAACTTGCTGACTGCATGCCTCAACCCTTCCCGTGGCCCCGCTGGACACGGCTTTCTACTCTTGCCTATCCCTACTTATTCAGATCCCTTCTGCAAGAGTTGATCAGCATCTTTATTCTGTCATCTCTTCCGCTATTAAACTCTGGAACAATACTCCATTGTTTGTATTTACTCCTGCCTACGACTTGAACTCATTCAAGATAAAAGTAGCAAGACAGCCCTCCACCTGTAATTGTTCTGGGATCTTTTCTCTCTCTCTCTCTCTCTCTCTCTCTCTCTCTCTCTCTCTCTCTCTCTCTCTCTCTCTCTCTCTCTCTCTCTCAAAAATATTCTCTCTCTCTCTCTCTCTCTCTCTCTCTCTCTCTCTCTCTCTCTCTCTCTCTCTCTCTCTCTCTCTCTCTCTCTCTCTCTCTCTCTCTCTCTCTCTCTCTCTCTCTCTCTCTCTCTCTCTCTCTCTCTCTCTCTCTCTCTCTCTCTCTCTCTCTCTCTCTCTCTCTCTCTCTCTCTCTCTCTCTCTCTCTCTCTAACACACACACACACACACACACACACACACACACGCGCGCATAAACACACCTGAACAAGAGAAAATAAGTAGAAACGGAAGCATACTAACATTTCCTCTCCTCTTTGTCTCCTCAGGCACTCAGGGATGGGGTAAGGTCCTGGGGGCAGTTTACTATGTTGGTGGCATGCCGAGAATGGTCCCGGAGCCCTCGCCTCCCTCCAAGGGGGAGCAGCGGCCTCTTCCCTGGGAACCTAACTCCCCTGGGCCAACGTTTGACCCTTCGCCACCCCAGAATGTGACAGCACTGAAGGACGACATTGCTTACCTCCACTGCATCGTCCACAACAGAGGAAACAGGACAGTAAGGACTTATGTTTCGTATCTAAAATTCCTATGATTTACCTCAACGTCCCGCTCGCTACTTTTTTTGCTTCCTCTTTTGCCGGTTGTCCCTTCCTTCCTCTTTCCTCGCTTGTTGTAGTGTTATAGTGTTGTCATGAATCAGAATCCATTGAATGTGTGTATGTGTGTGTGTGTGTGTGTGTGTGTGTGTGTGTGTGTGTGTGTGTGTGTGTGTGTGTGTGTGTGTGTGTGTGTGTGTGTGTGTGTGTGTGTGTGTGTGTGTGTGTGTGTGGGTGTGTGTGTGTGTGTGTGTGGGTGGGTGTGGGTGTGTGTGGGTGTGTGTGTGTGTGTATATATATATATATATATATATATATATATATATATATATATATATATATATATATATATATATATATATATCTATATATATATATATATATATATATATATATATATATATATATATATATTACAGCACAGGAAGCAACTCAAGGGCAACAAAAAGAAAGTGTAGAAAAAAAAGCCCGATAATCGTTGCTCCGAAAAGCAAAAAGTAAAGAGTGGCCAAAAGAGAGGTCAATTTCGGATGGAGAGGTGTCTGATACACTCCTCTTGAAAGAGGTTAAGTCATAGGCAGGAGGAAATACAGACGAAGGAAGGCTGTTCCAGAGTTTACCAGTGAAGGGGATGAAAGAATGGAGATGCTGGTTAACTCCTGCATAAAGGGTTTGGTGAGTATAGGGATGAGCTATAGTAGAACGTCGAGTACAGCGGAAGGGATGTTTTATGAAAGGTAGCAGTTTAAGGCCTTGAGAGAGAGGATGGCGTGATACTAGAATGTGCATCGTGGACACCCCGATGTAAAATTCTTTGACTATTTGAATCTTCACCCACTCTCCCTTCGCTGAAATCTCCATCTTAGGATATTTCAATGTTCACCACCAGTTTTGGCTGTCATCTTCTTTCACCGACCAGCCTGTTGAACAAGCCTACAACTTTGCTCTCCTCAATGATCGAGAACACTTGGTTCAGCACCGTACACGTATTCCCGACCACCTTGGAGACATGCCCAACATTATAGATATCTTCCTAACCTCTAACCCTTCGGCTTAGTCTGTCAAACTGTTCACCCCGTTGGGCTCCTCTCATCACAACCTTATATCTGTATCCTGTTCTATCGCTCCTGTACAGCCTCTGGACCCACCAAAGAGGCGGTGCTTCTGGCATTTTGCTTCAGCTCGGTGGGACGACCTGGAATGATTACTTCTTTATAAGAGAACTCTGAAAAAGTTAAAGTCATAGGCAGGAGGAAATACATATGAAGAAAGATTGTTCCAGAGTTTACCAGCGTGAGGGATGAAAGAGTGAAGATGTTGGTTAACTCTTGCATAAGGAATTTGGACAGTATTTAAGAGGTAGAAGACTATCAGTAAGAGGAGGAGAGCTAATGAGACGAAGAGCCTGACACTAAACTCTGTCTAGAAGAGCTGTGTGAGTGGAGCCCCCCCACACGTGAGATGCATACTTCATACGAGGGCGGACAAGGCCCCTGTATATGGATAGCAACTGTGCGGGGAAGAAGAACTGGCGGACACGATCCAAAACGCCCAGCCTCGAGGAAGCTGATTTAGTGAGAGAGGAGATGTGAAGTTTCCAGTTAAGATTTTGATTTAAGGATAGACCGAGGATATTTAGTGTTGAAGAAGATGACAACTGAGTGTTGTCGATAAATAGGGGATAGGTGTTTGGAAGATTGTGTCGAGTTGATAGGTGGAGAAATAGAGTTTTTGAGGCATTGAAGGACACAAGGTTCCTTTTACCCCAAATCGGAATTGATAGCAAGGTCTGAGGTTAAGTGTTCTGCAGCCTCCAGTCTGGAGTCATGTAATTCCTGTTGAGAGGGTCTTCTATTGAAAGAAGTTGAATAATGCAGGTTGGAGTCGTCAGTGTATGAGTGGATAGGACAGTTTGTTATGGAAAGATCATTGATGAATAGCAGGAAGAAAGTGGGTTATAGGACAGAGCCCTGTGGAACACCAATGTTGATAGGTTTAGGGGAAGAACAGTGACCGTCTACCACAGCAGAGATAGAACGGCCGGAAAGGAAACTGGAGATAAAGGAACAGAGAGAGGGATAGAATCCGAAAGAGGGCACTTTAGAAAGCAAAGACTTGTGCCAGACTCTATCGAAAGCTTTCGATATGTCTAGCGCAACTGAGAAAATTTCACCGAAACGACTAAGAGAAGATGACCAAGAATCAGTTAAGAGAGCAAGAAGATCGCCAGTAGAACGCCCCTTGCGGAACCCATACTGGCGATCACATAAAAGGTCAGAAGTGTAAAGGTGCTTTTGAATCTTACGGTTAAGGATTGATTCAAAAGCTTTATATAGACAGGAAAGTGAAGCTTTAGGGCGGTAGTTTGAGGGATTGGAGCGGTCACCCTTCTTAGGCACAGGCTGTATGAAGGCACACTTCCAGCAGGAAGGAAAGGTAAATGTTGACAGGCAGAGGCGAAAGAGTTTGACCAAGCAGGGTGTCAGCACGGAGGCACAGTTTTTAAGGACAATAGGAGGCACTCCATCAGATCCATAAGCCTTCTGAGGATTGAGGCCAGAGAGGGCATGGAAAACATCATTCTTTAGAATCTTAATAACTGCCATAAAGGAGTCAGAGGGGGGATGAGTAGGAGGAATATGCCCAAAATCGTCCAGAGTGGACGATTCAACTTATAACTTGCTATGTGATCGCCAGTACAGATTCCGCAAAAGGTGTTCTGGTGATCTTCTTGCCTTCCTAACTGACTCTTGGTCATCCTCTCTTAGCCGTTTATGTGAAACTTTGGGGTTGCCATTGACATATCAAAAGTCTTTGATAGAGTCTTTGCATTAGTAACTTCCCTCCTGCGGTTTCCACCCCTCTCTCTCTCTGTACATTCATCTCCAGTTTCCTTTCCGGCCGTTCTGTCTCTGCTGTGGAAGACGGTCACTGTTCTACCCTTAAGCCTATCAACAGTGGTGTCCCACATGGCTCTGTCCTATCACCCACTCTCTTTCTGTTGTTCATTAATGATCTTCTTTCTATAACAAGCTGCCCTATGCACTCCTATGCTGATGACTCTACTCTGCATTACTCAACATAATTTTACAGAAGACCCTCATAGAATTACGTAATTCCAGGCTGAAGACTGCAGAACTCGACCTCAGATCTTGCTATTATTTCCAATTGGGCCAATAGAAACTTGGTGTCCTTTAATGCTTTTAAAACTCATTTTCTCCACCTATCAACTCGACACAATCTTCCAAACACCTATCCCTTTTTCTTCGACAACACACACCTGTCACCTCCACTAAACATCCTTGGTATATCCTTAACTCAAAATCTAAACTGGAATCTTCATATCACTTCTCTCGCTAAATCATCTTCCTCGAGGTTGGGTGTTCTGTATCGTCTCCGCCAACTCTTTTCCCCCTCCTAGATGCTGTCCATATGGATATGTCCATATGCATGGCCATGTTCGTTCTCTTATGGAGTTTGCATACCATGTGGGAGGGGGGTTCACACCCACAGCCTTACCAGACAGAGTAAAGTTAAAGGCCCTTTGTCTTATCAACACCCCTCTTACTAGCAGTTTTCTACCCTTAAATTCCGCCACAATTGCCTCTCTTTCTATCTTCTATCGATATTTTCATGCTGACTGCTCTTCTGAACTTGCTAACTGCATGCCTCCCCCTCTCCCGCCACTTTCTACTCATGCTCATCCCAATACAGTCCAAACCCCTTATGCAAGAGTGAACCCAGCATCTCCATTCTTTCATCCCCTTCACTGGTTAACTCTGGAACAGCATTCCTTCATCCGTATATCCTCTTGCCTATGACTTGTCCTCTTTGAAGAAGTGTGTATCAAGACACCTCTCCAACCGAAGTTGACTACTCTTTTGGCTACTCTTTACTTTTATCTTTTATGGGAGCAGCGAGTACCGGGCTTTATTTTTGCATTCTTTTTGTTGCAATTGAGCCGTTGTCTTTGATGTAAAAAAAAGAATTTATATATATATAGATATATATATATATATATATATATATATATATATATATATATATATATATATATATATATATATATATATATATATATTTATTTATTTATTTATTTATTTATTTATTTATTTATTTAACCGACTGAACGATTGATAGACTATGTACATGATTGTCAAAGCAATTTATTTTATAACCCAGCTGAATAACTGGCTGCTGTTGTTTTATAATATTCTTGTTAATATGAACTTGCACACATAACACTTACAGTGCAATGTTCACGTTACCCTAACACACACACACACACACACACACACACACACACACACACACACACACACACACACACACACACACACACACACACTTTCCTAACCACACCTTCACACTCTAACTCGCAGGTATCGTGGATCAGGGTGTCAGACCTACACATCCTGACGGTGGCTCAGTACACGTACACGGCAGACGACAGATTCGAGGTGATTCACTCCCCGGACTCGAACGCCCAGTCATGGGTTCTGAAGATCAACTCCGTGCAGCCTCGCGATTCAGGACGATATGAGTGTCAGATCAACACTCACCCCACGGACCCCATCACCTTCCCCGTCGACCTGTCCGTCTTCGGTGAGTATCGTAGTTTATATTTTGGTAGTGTTTTATTTTATTTTAAATTTGTCTTAGACTTGTCTGTCTGTCTGTCTGCTCTCTCTCTCTCTCTCTCTCTCTCTCTCTCTCTCTCTCTCTCTCTCTCTCTCTCTCTCTCTCTCTCTCTCTCTCTCTCTCTCTCTCTCTCTCTCTCTCTCTCTCTCTCTCTCTCTCTCTCTCTCTCTCTCTCTCTCTCTCTCTCTCTCTCTCTCTCTCTCTCTCTCTCTCTCAAATCAATTTTGCATGAGATTACAGTCCTTGGTAACTTAACTGCAACAGGAATTTAGGCGGGGGTATGAATCCTGACTTTGACCAAGAATCACTGTAGTACTGCCAGCACCATGGAAGGATAATGGGTGGAAAGGCCGAGGAGCGGAAAGAGTGAGATCATTCTTGTCAGTAGCTGGTCACTGACACTGGCAGAAAGCAGGTGACATCAGCCGCTTCTTTGCCCAGCCCTGACCTACCATGAGTCTGACCATACATCGGTCTTGACCCCACCTTACCTGCTCTTTTCATTCATTCATTCATCATACACGCAGTACCTGAAACTGAGTCATAATGACTACCTGATGAGGGAGTTTTAGGCTGAAGATCCAAACCTGTACAGAAACTTTCTCGTGGATGACAATATCCTGTTCGATGAGTTGGTGCAACGTGTTGGCTCCCGCACTGAAAAACAGCAAATATTCTGGAGACAACACCCCTGAAGCCTGGCCTGCGACTAGCGATCACCCTACGATCATCCCTCCTCCACACAGATGGTCGGTGCGGCGCCGTGGCCACATCTGCATGCGTTCGGTTGGGAGAATGCGCTGCCAGACTTAAGATACGGCAGTCATAAGTAGATCCTACCATTAAATGCCGACCATTACCGACGTCGAAACTACGTTGTTGCAACGTTGTTGAGATGAACATGCGAAGGTCGTGGTTTATTGCCGACGAATGACAGCTATCGGAGATGGGGCCGATTGTTTTGGAATTTTCAAAACTGTCGGAGTGTGGACTGACGCGCTGCGACGGTCGGTGAGATATGGCGATGCCGCAAGATCCCCGGGATCGCTTGAAGATAGTAGGGAAGAGGCATGGCGACCACCGTGAATAGCTACATTTTCTAACGTCGGGAGTCAAGATCGTGAATGTGTAACACTAGCCCTAGTTATTACCCCGCGTCCAGGAGGACGCGTTGTCGAGTCCCGCCCCCTAGCTGTGATTTTCACCGCCGAGTGGCCGAAGACTATCCACATATGTCCTGAAAAGAACCGATCAACCCGATCTGTAGATTTTCGCTCTGAAGAGGATCAAAGATGAGCTCCCCAGGACAGCATGGGCATGGGCAAAGCAAGATGGCGCCACTATCAACATGTGCATGCGCCATAACGGACTGGGGCCGACCATCAGGCCCCAAGAAGAAAGCCTACCGGCGTTTAAGGCTAAAACTTAAAAAAAAAGGACTAAGATTACGATACACTCAAGCAGATAAATTAACTTAGGTGACAAAGCTTGAATCAGTGGAAATGAATATGGCAAAGGTAGACTCCATGAATTCAAACTGACTGAAATAATAAAATGTTCCTGCCGTTTCAAAATCTCTATACATTCATGTACAGTTTAATTAAGCTTATTGAATTCAACCTCCCATTCGTTGCCGACGGTGCTTTGGCGGCATTTCTCAGCTGTTCAAGGAAAAGGGCGACCAAGCTCTCTAGGCTATGTAATCAACACAGCAAATATAAGGTGAAAGGCCTGCCAGTAGACTTATGAGAGTGTGAGGAAAGGAGTAAGCCGGAAATGCGAAAAGCAACGAAAATGAGTCTTCCACCTTCAGTCTAAGACACAATAGAGACAGAGAGAGAGGAATGAAAGGAATGAAATATACGAGTACTTTACTTAGCCGAAACAGCCATACTGACGCCAGTGCAGGGTTGTATCACTAACCCTGCCTCTGCCAAGATCCCCACCACTGCCGCTAACGCCACCTTCAAAAAACATCGTCACTATAGCTAATGTCACCAGAATCCCTGCAATTATCTCTCCTACTGCCAACACCAACGTCACTTCAGCTATCCGACGAAACACTATGACCACCATTAGCAAACGAACCACCGCCTCCTCCACAATCCCTATCACCATTCCAACTATTACAACCGCCAAAGAGATTGCCAGTACCATCGCCTCTATATCCATCACCACCATCAGCACCTCTAGCACTATTGCCCTTTGAACTTAACTGTTATTCTTTTTTTTCTGAAATATTTAATCATGTTTCTTTGCTTTTCCTCATATTTACTTAAGCCTCCAACTCATACTCTTCCCCATCTTTAGAGCACTTCCTCCCCCTCGTCCTCCACCACTTCTTCCTTGTCCTCCTCTCCATCATCTTTTACTTTTTCCTTGTTCTCCTCTTCATCTCTTACTTTTCCCTCTTCATCTTCTCTTACTTTTCCCTTGTCCTCCTCCTCCTCCTCCTCCTCCTCCTCCTCCTCCTCCTCCTCCTCCTCCTCCTCCTCCTCCTCCTCTCTCGCCTCTTCTTCCTCTCCCTCCCCTTTCTCCTCCTCCTCGCCTTTCTTCTCCTCCTCCTCTTCCTCCCTCTTCACAGCCACAGGGGACACAACATGACTCACACAAGGACATAAGTGCAGCAGCGAGTCTAAGGCGGAGGTAATGTTCTGAAAACGTAATATCTAACTGCAAGTCATTGCGTGTCGCTTCGGTTTTCTTGCGAGCTTTCCAAAAGAGAATTCATTTTTTCCATTCCCTTCCACCAGTTTTCTCTCTCCTTCAACATTTGTAAACGCCTGGAACTCAAACTAGTAGCAGATTCGAGGAAGGTGTGCAATCAAATCAAGGTTTTCTCTTTCCTTCTTGTTATTGCTCTCTAGTTTGTATTAAAAAAGGAAACCCTTGTTGTTGTTATTGTTATTATCTTCAGCAAACTGGTCAAGTGGACTACGGTGTCGCTGAAAATAAGGAAGCGATTTTCATATAACAGGTTGAAGCATTGGCCTGTAATACCCTTTCTTGTTAGGGTAATAGTTTATTTCCTTATTGTTTGAAAGATTGAAACGTAAAGTATATTTTGGACACACACACACACACACACACACACACACACACACACACACACATCAGAGTCGTAGTCAGGGACAGTCAGGCCAGTCGCTCCCCATGCAGGCGCCATCTTGCACACATGCCTGCGCTTGCGGGCTGCCTCCGCTGCTTCCCATCCTTCGTTTCCACAACGCCTGTTTAATATTTTGAAGGATGTTTATTTTAAGATAGGAATGAGACATTGTTATTTTTAATTATATAACTGCATTATTCAGAACAGATATCATGTATCAGAATTATATTGCTATTATCTCATAATGGCATTCAGTATTCCTCAGCAGCCGCACACACCAAGCATGACTTCTGTCTCTTTATTAATTCACGTGTATAAATCAAACCTAATTAACCATAAAATTACCCTTTGGAAATCAACATGAATAAAATAAATAATGGATAACAATATTACTTTATATTACATGATAAATATAGGTAAAAAATCAGTTTACTTTTGTACTGCCAGGGAAATCATGTCAGATATCTAATGTACTGTAGTCAGACACAACTATGATGCCCGTTTGGGTGGGGCCTAAGCCACTCCACAGCGCGCCACATCACCACCAATACATCAATAGGTCAGCCATTTACTATTTTTAATTGTGCATTAAATATTCTATGTACAATACATAAGGCTATATAGCGCTGTGTCGCTTTTAAGAAGAATAGCAATGAATCGTAAAAAAATCCATATTTTGTGACAGTGTTCCTTTCCGACGTCGTCAGTGACCAAGGCCGCCATGTCACTTCCACCACACGACAGCTACTCCGGCGGCTGTCCTTGCTCCGAAGGCTAGATTTGGCGTCGCTGTGGCCAGGGGAGTTCCCGAACGGGCCTTACTCAGACTTAATAGCTGAGTCTGAATATAGCTTAAACCATTTATATTAACCCAGCATCTATTCCTCCCCATTTAAATCCAGTTCTCATACATCCTCATAACACAGTTAATTCTGCTTTATTTCATTCTCCATCTCAAAGCCGAATGGAGGGACGCGAGAACACTCTGACCTCTAGGCTACCCTACTATATCTTTCATCTCTCGTGCCTCATATCTCATATATCTCATCTCTTCTCCCTCGTGTTATCCTCCTCGCAACCCTCTCCCCCTCACTCAAGCCTTGTCTAATTTCTCGGCTTGCCTTCGTCTTACTTGTCTTCCAACATTGTTTCTCCATATCACTGTTAAATTTTGTCACCGGTTTACTCTCAATAATCAGTAATATCCCTCCCTGCCCGAGCCTCTATCATTAGCATGAAAGCTTTTATATGTTGTTGTAGAAAATATCCTTTCCTTCCCAGATACACATTCAGATAAATGTTTTTAACCAAAACGCTACTGCCGCTGTTCTCAGTAACAGACTAACAGTATCGCTTCGTGTCCCTTGAAGGTAGGACCTCTTCACCTGCATTCTCTTCTACCCTCTCCCAAACCCCTTCTAACAGTAGCTACTACACATTTCATGATCATTTACTTTTAAACATTCCCATTGAAACTAAAAGCATTCTCGTCTCGCCGCCCTTAAGGGCTCGACAGCTTTCCCCCCCTCCCCAGACACACACACACACACACACACACACACACACACACACACACACACACACATATTACGTATCATTTTGGTTGCTTTCCCACGGTGATACACAGGTGAAACTCACGCACAATCCCCTCATTCTCGTGTTTTTGAAATTATTAATACCTTTGTGCTCATTGTCTATGTAATCCACCTAGTGGTAAGATGAAGTGTATTTTTAGTATTTCAGTTGTACCCTTCCGGTCAATTGAAAAACAATAGTGTGTTATATCTGCATGCACCATGGAGATTCAAGGGCCTAATACTGCCTATATACATCTTGGACACTGACGTAAGATCAGTGTAACATATATATATATATATATATATATATATATATATATATATATATATATATATATATATATATATATATATATATATATATATATATATATATATATATATATATATATATATATATATATATATATATATATATATATATATATATATATATATATTACAAACATTTGGGAGAGAGTGATATCAAGGCTTCATTCCTTAGAAGGCGTTTATTCCGAGGTCTTTCAGTACCAAGTAAACAAAAATATGGTCCGTAGTTCTTCTGAGGGTTGAGGCCAAAGAGGGCATAGAAAACATCATTCTTAAGAATCTTAATAACAGGCGTAAAGGACTCAGAGGGAGGATAAGTAGGAGGAATATGCCCAGAATCGTCCAGATTGGAGTTTATACAGAGTTTTTGTGAGAAGGGTTCAGCCTAAGGCCCCTTTCACACGAGCGGTTTTTGCCGGTCCGGCACATGCCGGACGGCAGCCGCATGGCACCTGGACGTCCATGGTCAAGTGCGGTGTCTGCCGCATCCGCTTCGGTGTCTCCTTCAGTCATATTTGTAATCTTCTCTTGAGGGATCCCACAAACAAGGCCGTCTTTCAATCTCGGAGATCAACAGCTCCGTGTCATGATAATTTAAATTAGCCATAACCCTGAAATTTAAATGCAGATGTTTGTTGTACAGAGGTATACAGAATTAATAAGTAAGACACTTACATTTTCAAAATACATTAATTGAAAGTTCATAAGATGGAAAATATAGTGCATACCAGCTTTTCCAATGATGCAGACAAAGTGGTCGCGTGCCTTTCCTCCCAGTGTTGACAGACAGCTATCCCTCGCCGCACGCAGCAAACACCGGATGTATGAAGGCGCCCATAGCAACACATGACCACCGAAACCGTTGTGCGGCATTTCTGCCGCTGCGGTCTTGCTGGCAGTACGGCAGGGTGCGGCTGCCGGAGCGGCAAGACTTCCGGCTTCGTGTGAATGCACTCAAAGAGTCAATGTAAAGCTAAACCGTGCGGCATGTGCCGGACCGGCAAAAACCTCTCGTGTGAAAGGGGCATTAGATAGATGAGACGGCGGTGCTGCCGTCAGGGTTAAGGAGAGGAGGGAAAGATGAAGAAGTGAAATTGGAAGAGGTATTTTGGCTAGGTGCCAGAAATCTCTGGAAGAATGAGAAAAAGCAAGGTTTTGACATTTAATATTGATGAAAGAGCTTTTGGTAAGTCGAAGAATAGATTTGGCACGATTCCGGGCGGAAATATAAAGATCATGTTTAGCAGGAGATCGAAGGCTCTGGTACCTTTTGTGAGCCTCTCTATCTTCGACAGCACGAGAACAAGCGTGATTACACCAAGGCTTTTTAGCATGGGGAGTAGAGAAAGTAAGCAGAATGTGTGCCTCCATTCCAGAGACAATCACCTCTGTGATGCGCTGGACACACACAGGTGTCTCTATCCTGGAAGCAGTAATCATTCCACGGGAAATCGGAAAAGTACATCCTCAGGTCGTCCCACCGAGCTGAAGCAAAATGCCAGAAGCATCGCCTCCTCGATGGGTCCAGAGGGTGTACAGGAGCGATAGGACAGGATACAGAAATAATGTGATCGGAGGAGCCCAACGGAGAGAACAGTTTGACAGAGTAAGCAGAAGGGTTAGAGGTAAGGAAGAGGTCTAGTATGTTGGGCCTGTCTCCAAGAGGGTTGGGAATACGTGTAGGGTGCTGAACCAGCTGCTCTAGATCATTGAGGAGAGCAAAGTTGTAGGCTTGTTCACCAGGCTGGTCAGTGAAAGAGGATGAAAGCCAAAGCTGGTGGTGAACATTGAAATCTTCTAGGATGGAGAGTTCAGCGAAAGGAGAGTGAGTCAAGATGTGCTCCACTTTAGAGTTCAAGTAGTCAAAGAATTTTATATTGTAGAGTTAAGTGAGAGATAAACAGCACAGATGTGTTTAGTAATAGAATGACAATGAAGTCTTAGCCAGATGGTGGAAAAGTCAGAAGAGTCAAGGTCGTGGGCACACACACACACACACACACACACACACACACACACACACACACACACACACACGGAAAGTTATTTACATAGAAGTTCAGACCTCACACACCGCATGGCCACTCCCTGGTGGTCTTTCCCAAACCTGAGTGAAACGACATCAAAAAGCCACCCAGACGCTGCATCTCTGCTCTAAGAAATATGAAAGGTGGAAGAGAAGGTGGCTGAATTCGTTATTAGATTTATCAATTGTGTTGCACCGAGGCGCTGAAGATGGGATCATAATACATTTTCCCACAACAATGTTGTTGAAAAGAAATGTCATGCAGCCTATATTCATTACTTCACACCTGAATTCACCGCTATTGTTTCTCTCTTGCACAGTAAATCTTCCTTCATCTGTATTTCCTCCTGCCTACGACTTGAACTCTTTCAAGAGGAGGGTATCAGGACACCTCTCCTCCTGAATTTGATCTTCCTTTCGGCCACCTCTTTTGTTTTACTTTAGGAGCAGCGAGTAGCGGGCTTTTTTTTATTATTGTTTTCCTTTTTTGTGTGCCCTTGAGCTGCCTCCTTTGTTGTAAAAAAAAAAAAAAAAAAAAGTTTGAACCGTTTGAGTTACTTCGTTTTCGTTATGACAAAGTAATTTAAAGCATTCGCAAAATCACTCGGATGAGATGGTTTTGAAGAGAAAACGCGTGAAAAAAACAGATCTTGCTCACTGAATTTGTTACAGAAACAGGAGGTAACCATGAACACCCAAATTAAATACCTGTTCTTCAATATTATTCGCATAGTGAGATCAAGATCGGTAGAGTAATCCAATCAGACAGGGACTCTAGCGTTCTCCAGGATGAGCTTGACAGACTATATCATTGGGCGGGGAAGTGGCAGATGGAATTCAATGGCGGGAAGTGTAGCAATCTGAGTGTAGGTAATTACTCCTTAAATGACACTCCTCTAAGCAGGTCTGGGCGTGAGAGAGACTTAGGAGTCTTAGTGAGCGCTGACCTCTGTCCTAGGGCTCAGTGCATTCAGGCTAATAATCGGGCAAACAGAGTACTGGGTTTCATCTCAAGGAGCGTAAGCAATAGGAGCGCTGAGGTCATCCTAAAACTTTATTTAGCACTATTTAGACATCATCTCGATTAAGCGGCTCAGTTCTGGTCCCCCTACAATAGAATGGATATCAAGATGTTAGAATCTGTACAGAGGAGGATGACAATGATGATTCAGGGGGTGAGAAACTTCCCTTATGAAGATAGACTGAAGCATTTAAATCTACACTAGAAAGGCGAAGGTTGCAAGGAGACTTGATCGCAGTCTATAAATGGATGAATGGCTTTAATAAAGGGGATGTCAATATGATTTTGGTAGTAAAAGAGCGTGGCAATGGTTTTAAGTTAGACAAATTCAGATTCAGCAAAGACAAAGGCAAGAATTGGTTCACCAATAGTGTGCTAGATGAATGGAACAGGCTAGGCAGTCATGTTGTGGGTGCCAATACCATAGATACATTCAAGAAGAGGTTAGATAAAGTCTTTTTTATTTATTTTTTTACAACAAAGGAGACAGCTCAAGGGCACAAAAAAAGGAAACAATAATAAAAAAAGCCTGCTACTCGTCGCTCCTAAAAAAGAATCAAAAGAGGTGGCCGAAAGAGAGGTCAATTTCGGGAGGAGAGGTGTCCTGATACCCTCCTCTTGAAAGAGGTCAAGTCGTAGGCAGGAGGAAATACAGATGAAGGAAGATTGTTCCAGTGTTTACCAGCGTCAGGGATGAAAGAGTGAAGATGCTGGTTAACTCTTTCATAAGGGGTTAGGACAGTATAGGGATGAGCATGAGTAGAAGGTCGTGTGCAGTGGGGCCGCGGGAGGGGGGGAGGCATGCAGTTAGCAAGTTCAGAAGCGCAGTCAGCGTGAAAATAGCGATAGAAGATAGAAAGAGAGGCAACATCGCGACGGAATTTAAGAGGTAGAAGACTATCAGTAAGAGGAGGAGATCTGATGATACGAAGAGCCTTAGACTCCACTCTTTCCAGAAGAGCTGTGTGAGTGGAGCCCCCCTCACACGTAAGATGCATACTCCATACGAGGGCGGACAAGGCCCCTGTATATGGATAGCAACTGCGCGGGGGAGAAGAACTGGCGGATACGATACAGAACGCCCAACCTCACACACCGCATGGCCACTCCCTGGTGGTCTTTCCCAAACCTGAGTGAAAGTGAGAGCTGATTAGTGAGAGAAGAGATGTGAAGTTTCCAGTTAAGATTTTGAGTTAAGGATAAACCGAGGATGTTTAGTGTTGAAGAAGGTGATAGCTGATTGTTGTTGAAGAATAGGGCATAGATATTTAAAAGATTGCGTCGAGTTGATAGGTGGAGAAATTGGGTTTTTGAGGCAGTGAAAGACGCAAGGTTCCTTTTACCCCAATTGGAAATGACAGTAAGGTCTGAGGTTAAGCGTTCTGCAGCCTCCAGTCTGGAGTCTAGTAATTCCTGTTGAGAGGGTCTTCTGTTGAAAGAAGTTGAATGATGTAGAGTGGAGTCATCAGCAAATGAGTGTATAGGACAGTTTGTTATGGAAAGAAGATCATTGACGAATAACAGGAAGAGAGTGAGTGATAGGACAGAGCCCTGTGTAACACCACTGTTGATAGATTTAGGAGAAGAACAGCGACCGTCTACCACAGCAGAGATAGAACGGCCGGAAAGGAAACTTGTTATAAAGGAACAGAGAGAAGGATAGAATCCGAAATAGGGCAGTTTAGAAAGCAAAGAGTTGTGCCAGACTCTATCGAAAGCTTTCGATATGTCTAGCGCAACTGAGAAAGTTTCACCGAAACGGCTAAGAGAGGATGATGACCAAGAGTCAGTTAAGAGAGCAAGAAGATCGCCCCTTGCGGAACCCATACTGGCAATCAGATAGAAGGTTAGAAGTGGAAAGGTGCTTTTGAATCTTCTGGTTAAGGATTGATTCAAGAGCTTTAGATAGACTGAAAAGTAAAGCTAAAGGGCGGTAGTTTGAGGGATTGGAACGGTCACCCTTCTCAGGCACAGGCTGTATGAAGGCGTACTTCCAGCAGGAAGGAAAGGTAAATGTTGATAGGCAGAGGCGAAAGAGTTTGACCAGGCAGGGTGTCAGCACGGACGCACAGTTTTTAAGGACAATAGGAGGCACTCCATCAGGTCCATAAGCCTTCTGAGAGTTGAGGCCAGAGAGGGCATAGAAAACATCATTCTTAAGAATCTTAATAACATGCATAAAGGAGTCAGATAGAAGGAGGAATATGCCAAGAATCGTCCAGAGTTGAGTTTTTACAGAAGTTTAAGCTTTACACCGTAACAACGAATGGTTCTTGCAAGGACATACTTTGGATGAGAAAGGGAGACTTGCCTGGAGAAACCCCGTGTTTGACGTCGTAAGGTGGGCGATGCGACGCTCCCCCGGCATATGCCCCCATTGACTGATTGAATTGTCTCTGTATTTTAGTTCTCACTGCAGAAGATACGGTAGTCTTCCTTTAAATTCTCTCTTTTTCTTTTTTTTTCTTTTTTTTTTCTTTTTCTTTTTTTTACACTAAAGGAGGCACCTCAAGAACAAAATAAGATACACGCTGTAGCCCGCTGTGTCGCTGCCCTTCGAAGTCGAAAAAAAAAGTATCTAAACTGAAAATAAATCTGTGAGAAAAGTGTCTTGATACTTTATTTATGAAAGTGTTCAAGTCGCAGGAGAGAGAAAATCCAAATGAAGGAAGGCTCTTCCAGAGTTTACCAACGTAAAGGACGATATAAAAATGATGGCTGCATAATGGATTTTGACGGTGTAGGGGTAAGCTTTAATATAAAGACTTGTGCAGCACACCACAGGAGGGGTAGAGGCATGTATTTAGCAAGTTCAGAGGAGCAGTTAGCATTAACATACAGGTAAAAGATTGAAAGAAATGCAAAGCTGCGGCGAAATTTAATAAGTAAGAGAGAGTCTGTTAGAGGAGAAGAGCTGACGAGGCGAAAAGACTTTGAAGCGAATCTGTCCAAAAGGGCATAGTGTATACGAGGGTAGATAAGGCTCTTGTATATGGATAATATCTGGGAGAGATAAAAACCTGGGTAAGATGATACTGAACACCCAGCATCGAGGTAAATGACTTTGCAAGAGATATGATATAAATGTTGCTATTTTGATTTAAGAATATGCAAAGTATGTTTACTGTAGAAGAAGCGTGCAGTTGTTTGTTATCGACGAATAAAGGACAGAATATGGTGTCGAATTATCAGATGGAGAAACTGAACCTCCGAGATTCTAAGGACACAAAGTTCCTTCTTACCAAGTTAGAAAGGATAGTAAGGTCTGACGTTTAGGGTTTTATAGAGTCCAGTTTCGACTTATGTAGTTCCTGTTTATTAGGCCATGCTGGAATTCTACATAAACCTTTTTATGTGGTGTCTTGGTCTGAACACACAGTTATTATTCATATACATATAATCATTTTTAGTAGAATTACTTAATATCATTGTAAGCCAAAGATGTCATTCACTCAAGAGACTTCAAAGAACTAAATACCCAACTGAGTACCAGAATGGAGAATATTTCGTCCAAAAAAAACGGGTGTTTTTACGTTTTAGCGTATGGCGCCGAAATACTTTCTTGGTGGTGCGTGGTGGTCTGCACCGGCCCGTTATGGCGCAGGCAAATGTTTTATAGTGTGGCCATCTTACTTGGCTCATGTTGTCCCCGGAGCTCATTTTTTATCCTCTTTGATAAGTTTACTCTAGAGTCTGAGTCGATAGGTGGTCTTCAGGATAGTATGTGGGTAGTCTTAGGCCACTCGGCGATCACTGAAAATTGTCAGCTTGTTGCTGTGGGTGGGACCTGAGCCCGGGTCCTACAGGACGCCGCGCTCGCACGCTGACCACTCACCCACCGCCTCCTCATTGTGAAACCCTTAAGCCCAGTCTCAAACAACTGTTTATTCTCAACATTCACATTGCATTTAAAAATTTAATTATATATGGAATAGAGTTCATGGAAAGTTGGGTAATAATGAAAACAGCTGAAAAGTTAAGCCGGGTTAAACAGGTTTGCTGAAAAGTTCGTTGAAAATTTTATTGAAATGATTGACTATGAACATCAGTTATAAGAGAGTCTCAGCACATCAACAAGGCAGCGATGCTCTAGATTGATGTCAAAATTAGAAAGTTTTTAAAAATCGACTTGATTAAATTCCTGGTGCGTGAGGTTTAAATGAGAGTCTGATTTAGACATTACTGCAGAGCAATACGAAAAAGAAATAGAGATAAAAATAAATGCAAGAAATTTAACACAATAAAATCCTTTTATAGACTTTTTAACATACAAAGAAGCCAAATATTTCATGAAATCGATATAGCTTCCAATCGTAGGTGAGACTCAAAAGTTTTCCGTCGTTATTAGCAAGTTGTTGTTTTTTAAGATTCATGATATTTAACCGCAGATCCGAAATTACTTTTCTGCGACTTATTGAGCTGTTACACTTTCTTCTAGAGACCTTGTGGTTGTTCCTAGCCCGGTAAATATTTTTATAGTGATGTCATTCTTATTTGGCTCAGGCTGCTCCCTAGGCTTCTCGAAGTTTAACTATAGTCAGAGTTGGTGGATGGTTATCAGGACAGCATGTGCTTCGGTCACTCAACGATGGCTGAAAATTGTCAGCTGCTAGCGGGAAAGCTGTACCACCTCCTCATGCTCACCATTCAGCCATCATATCCTCTGCAAATGCTGTGGGTCCTCATTAGATTCAGTTCAAATCACCAAAACTCAATTCATTACGATATTCTTGGAAAAAATATTTGATTTCTTGACGTTGAACTTATAGCACCGGTAGGATTTAAGGATGCGACAAGTTGGTCTGCTCAAGTCAGTCAGTAGCGCAGGGAAGCAATTTATAGTGGCACCCTTCTTGCTTTGCTCATGCTCCTCTTTATCCTAGATCACCAGTCTGGGTTAATAGAAGATCATCAGGACAGATTGTAGGTTATGCCCCGCCACTCGGCAATGACTGACTGACTGTCCGCATGTTGACCACTCAGTTCCATTGTGTCGAGCTTGCTTTTTACGAAAATTGGTAGACGTTAACTCAGCCGTTAAATGAACAAAATATAAATAAAAAAAGATGATTCGGGAGATGACGATGCATAATTTTCAATTAAGTGATCATCAGGGAAAGACACCTCGCTTTACTCAGAGATGAAATAGGGTAGGGTGAGTTCAGTTTGATCCTTCTGCGCATTTATGTTCCATGGTCGGCCTGATGGTAGGCGGCAGAGGGCAGGCAAGGCTGTGCTTACTAAAAAGAAAACTAGTGGACGGAGCGGTAACCACGGCAGACCCTCGTTACTCGCACCTTCACGCGCGGGTTTTCACACACACACACACACACACACACACTCTCTCTCTCTCTCTCTCTCTCTCTCTCTCTCTCTCTCTCTCTCTCTCTCTCTCTCTCTCTCTCTCTCTCTCTCTCTCTCCACACTCCCCCCCTCGTGCTGTTGCTTCACGGCGCTGTTCGAGACTTTAGAGCAAAAAACGAGTCGCGCGTTCACACCCCGTCCACTTAAACACAAATAGTTGTCACGCGGCCACCACTTCACTGAATCGTAAAACAACTAACAACTCCGCTTCTCGAGTTATAACAAAAGACAATTTAAGGGTTCTTAGCTTTAACGCTCGAAGCTTAAGAAATAAGATCGATGAATTGCAGTGCCTAACTAAAACAGAAGACTTTGATGTAATTGCCGTAACTGAAACATTTATTGACACCGCTAATATTGACTTAATTTCTGAATATAATATAGATAACTTTATATTTTTCAATAATGATTTAATGAGTTAATCGTAGAGGTGGAGGCGTGGCTCTTTACGTCAAAAGTAGCTTACAGCCCGTTGATGAAACACCGAAGGCCAGTAATGCAGAAATATATATATATATATATATATATATATATATATATATATATATATATATATATATATATATATATATATATATATATATATATATATATATATATATATATATATATATATATATATATATATATATATATATATATATATATATATATATATATATATATATATATATATATATATATATATATATATATATATATATATATATATATATATATATATATATATATATATATATATATATATATATATATATATATATATATATATATATATATATATATATATATATATATATATATATATATATATATATATATATATATATATATATATATATATATATATATATATATATATATATATATAGCCTGAGTCGGCCCAAGCCTGTCATGCAGGCAATTTTTTTTTATTGTGGCGCCATTTATGCTTGGCTCATGCTGCCCCCCGGAAATCATTCTTGATTAAATTGGAAGGTTTCATCTCTAGTCCGGGCGGTTGCGTGGTCTTCAGGACAGCATGTGGGTAGTCTTAGGCCACTCGGCGGTGACTGAAAAATCCCAGGTGGTAGCGTAGGTAGGTAGTGTGTATGTGTGTGTGTGTGTGTGTGTGTGTGTGTGGGTCTCTGTCTTTATAGATATATATATATATATATATATATATATATATATATATATATATATATATATATATATATATATATATATATATATATATATATATATATATATATATATATATATATATATATATATATATATATATATATATATATATATATATATATATATATATATATATATATATATATATATATATATATATATATATATATATATATATATATATATATATATATATATATATATATATATATATATATATATATATATATATATATATATATATATATATATATACATAAGTTATTTCTCTCGACTGGAGGACACGAGAGGTAGTAGGTGTGGATGGCATCGCGCGTGGAGGTAAGGAAGCGGCATGGTGTCCTTGATCGCTGACAAAGTCGGAAAGCAAAATTGTCACGAGTTATGGAATTTATACAATTCACTGCTATTATTCTAGAAAGAGACATTCGGAGCACTATACAGACTTGTTTAATGTACATAGAATGTTTAACACACTATTTCAAACAGTAAATAGCCGACATATAAGAGAGAGAGAGAGAGAGAGAGAGAGAGAGAGAGAGAGAGAGAGAGAGAGAGAGAGAGAGAGAGAGAGAGAGAGAGAGAGAGAGAACGTATAGGGTTGATGGGGCAGCGCTGTGGAGAGGTTTGGGCCTCACCCAAACGGGCTTCATATATTTGTCGGACTTTAGTTTTAGTCAGCTACGGACTAATAATCCCCTCTTTTAATCCTGGCATCACCCCCCCCCTCCCCCCGCCCCCCGATGCCAACCCCTAGGGTCCCTCAGAGCAATTCTCCGTGCAGACTCCGTCACATCCCAACTAGATCATGGCAGGATGTATCAGCTTGCTCAGTCCACGAGAGTTGTGGGCATTTATTCTTTATTCTGCCATACATGAACAATCCGGTGAGCAGGGTCGACTTTTGGGTAGCGTGCCACACGCGTATATAGCTGGAGTTGGTGTTCACGGACTAGGCAGGTAATTGGCCTCGATCCAGTTTCATGGAGTAATTGCCGTTTTGAGGAAAAGTTATTCGAGCTCTATCCCATGGTTTGGAGAAGGCACTTTTTCCCAAATGCATCAATTCGCCCCTTCAGGTGACTATTTAGTGACTATCCAACAGCCATAGAGTAAGAGAGGGAACAAAACCTACTACAAGATTCAGATATTTATCCTTCTGCACTGGACAAGTATCGACATCATATATTCGTGCTGAGTGAACCACTAACACCACAGCCCAAGTCAGCCCGCAGTAAGACATCTTGCCGAGACTCACGTTTGTTCTGCGCTACACTACAAAGGCCTGTCAAATTTTCCAAGATCTCAATGTCTTCAGTACACGCGTGACATTCTCTCTCTCTCTCTCTCTTACACACACACACACACACACACACACACACACACACACACACACAGGCTGAAAAATCTCCACTCTTATCACCCGGCTTTCCCAATTCATTTTCCTTTCCTTCCTTCTATCTGCAGTACATGTCCCTCCCCTCCCCTGGCCCACGTATCCACCAGTGTCCATATCTAGCCTTCCTGTGGGCCGGTTTTCGGTTCGTGCTGCTCCCTGGTGGCTATCGCTATAATTGTAAGACACCGAATGTAACCTAAATCACATTACCCTCTTGGGGAGACAAAGAATAAATTGCACTATAAAAGGAAAAAAACACGAGAGGTAGGAGGAGGAGAATGAGAGGAGGAGGAAGATGGAAGAGAAGTAGGCGTAAGTGAAAGAGAAGGAAAATCATAGGAAGGTGAAAACTAAACAAAGAAAATGTATAAAACAAAAACGAAAAATAGATATTCCACAAAACGTAAAATCGGAGTCCGACGATATTGGATTTGGAGAGGACGGAATATAAAACGGGCGGAACACATGACTGCGAAACGATGAAATAGAACAACAGAAAAGATGATAAAAAAAATGAACATATAGTAGCTCGTCCCCTGAGAAAATGCATGAATTCCACAACCTAAATTTACGGATTGGGGGTCTGGGGCGAGGCATGCAAGATATAGAGAAAGGGAAGAGAGAGAGAGAGAGAGAGAGAGAGAGAGAGAGAGAGAGAGAGAGAGAGAGAGAGAGAGAGAGAGAGAGAGAGAGAGAGAGAGAGAGAGAGAGAGAGAGAGAGAGAGAGAGAGAGAGAGAGAGAGAGAGAGAGTAGACGAAAATATTTGTGTACACTCTTCCCGTATTAGCGAACGACTGATCCTTAAAAAAAAAAATAGGGAAACTTACTAGAAGGGAGAAAGATTCAAGATACGCTGTCCTCTTCCTCCTCCTTCTCTTTCCAATAAGTTTCTTTCTTCTCATCCTTTTCCTTTTTTTCCTTTTCCTCTTTTTAATTCATCACCTTCTCTTTTCTTCTGCACTATTCGTTTTTGTTTATCTTCTTTTTCTTCTTCTCCTTCTCCATTTTCCTCGTCCTCTTCTTCTTCATCGTTGTCGTCATCTTCCTCTTCTGTTTTTCTATATCTTTTTCTTTTCATGCTTCTTTTCCTTTTTGTTCTTTTTTTTCTCATCCTCGTCATCTTCTTTTTCTTCTTCTTCTTTCTCTTCGTTTCTTCTTCTTTTCCTTTTCATGCTTCTTTTACTTTTTGTTCTTGTTTTTGTTCACTTTTTTCCCTGTTCTCTCACGTTCATCGTCTTCTTCTTCCTCTTCGTTTTCTTCTTTTTTTCGTTTTTTTTTCTCGTTTTTGTTCACTTTTTTTTCCCTGTTGTCTCATCTTCATCTGCCTCTTCTTCCTCTTCGTTTTCTTCTTTTCCTTTTTTCTTGATTTTGTTCACTTTTTTTCCTGTTGTCTCATCTTCTTCTTCTTCTTCTTCTTCTTCTTCTTCCTCTTCGTTTTCGTTTTTTCTCGTGCTTCCAATCCTGCTCCTCCCCTTCCTCCTTCTCCTCCCGATGTGCCTGTCGCTCCTCACCGGTGAGTGTAAAGAATCTCAAGATATTTTTTTCCCCTCTCGCCTGCCAGTCTATTCCCTTCTCTGCTCTACTCGTCACCGTTCTGCCGATCTTGATATTTGTTTATGTATTTTCTTTTCTTCTTCTTTTTCATACTTTTGAATTAATCTTCCATTCATCATCTACTTTATTTTGCAGTCTGTCATTATACTTTTTTCTCCTTCATATATTCTGTTTAAGAATATCCCCTAGCTCTTACTGTAGCAACACTAATATGTTATTGATCCGTCATATCCAGCCAATGTAAACTCTCAACTTTTCAGTTTTGATATTCTTCGATTGCTTCATCAGATTATATCCTTTCAACCTCATGATTCATAAGCATTGCACTTCATGTCACCAGACCTATCTAGCGTCTGTAATGCCATTAACGGCTTTTCGTGTCCATTAGTTTTTTATTTTTTTTTATTTTACCTCAACAAATGGTTCCTAATGGTTTATACATATATATATATATATGGATATATATATATATATATATATATATATATATATATATATATATATATATATATATATATCTATATATATATATATATATATATATATATATATATATATATATATATATATATATATATATATATATATATATATATATATATATATATATATATATATATATACATATATATATGTATATATATATATATATATATATATATATATATATATATATATATATATATATATATATATTTTTTTTTTTTCTCTCTCAAGTGGTGTCGTGTGTCTGTCTTCGTTTATATCTTTGGCTATTTTCTTGTGCCATGCTCTTGCTTCATTGATGTCTTTCCTGTCACCTTCCTCCATTTCGCTGATTATTTCACCGTCATTTGTGTACCAGTTCTCGATGCTTCGGTGTTAGACGTAACTCTGCCGTCATTCATGGTGCAGCAGCTGCTCTTTTTTTTTTTTTTTTTTTTTCGAGGGAGTCGAGAGGGAGAGGGTGTGCGTGTCATTTTTTGGAAATGGAATTCCACGACGTTGTTTATTTAGTTTCCAGTTCGGTTCCTGTCCTTTTTTTTTTGTTGTTTGTTTTTTTTTGCCCTTTTTCGTTTTATTTAATTTGCGTGGTGTTTTATTTATTGGTTTTGAAAGTGTTTTCCCCGAGCCGTCCAGAATCATATTCACTATTCATGTGTTTGCACACTGACGGTAAAAGTAATGTTGGGCGCGTACGCTATAGCTGCGCGTGGCGGCGTTGCTCATCTCCCTCGCGTTGGCCCTTTGAGCCCGTGGTGGAAGAGGTCCCATTAGCCCGACAGAGGGTCAGTGCAACAACTGGGTTGCCATAGTGTGCCTGTCCCAGGTTTTCCAAGGTAGTCATTTATCGTCCTTTCCAAAAGAAATGATTAATCAGCTGGCTAGGCTGCACGCCTACTGCCAAGGCCGGGATTCGAATCCGGGCCACGAATTCATAGCTAGGCACGCTAACCTTTGCTCCACGAAGGATGGCTACTACTTGCTTCCTTTTTGGTTCATCTTGCACATTACACATGCCTCGTTTTGTGTCTTTTCTCAATGCATCCGCCTCACCAAAATCACAATTTTATACACACACTCATTCCATCGGTCACTTTCGTATTAAGTAAAATACAGAAAGATATAGACAGATAGATAAATAGATGGACAAAGAGAGAGAGAGAGAGAGAGAGAGAGAGAGAGAGAGAGAGAGAGAGAGAGAGAGAGAGAGAGAGAGAGAGAGAGAGAGAGAGAGAGAGAGAGAGAGAGAGAGAGAGAGACGGAGATGGAAGCAGATACAAAGAGAGAGACGGAGACGGAGACAGACAGAGATAGAGGCGGAGACGGAGACGAAGAGAAAGACAACCAGACTGAGACAGACATAAACTGACATATAGACAGACAGACAATCAGGAGGGGAGGGAGATTGGAATTGTACTGCCGTTCCGACCTTACTCCAAAATGATATCAGTGCCCTTATGAAAATTCTTACCCGCACCATTAACTGGTTAGGGGTCGATCACCTATTCACCTTCAAGAAAACCTATGGGTGATATGGGACGCATATAAAAAAATGTTGGAAACGCTGCTTATGATTATTGCGCCTACTTGCCACCCATTCCTCACGGGCTCTTTAATTTTCTGTGTGGTCTATCACTTTCCACTGACACCTACTGAGGACACGGATTCAGACACCTACTCTTCGAGTGAGTTAACTTATCGCAAGTTGGTAATCTGTTGGTATTTCTACTGCTTAGAACGTCAGTGATATACTATACCGGTTTAATTTGAGTCAGGTCATGGACTTCCTGAATCACAAATGAAATACCATGTATTTTATTATTACAGACATGAGCCAACAGTATTTGTCTTCCTCTCTCTTCCCACCCATGAAGCCCAGCAACAACATATCAGTCTTTTAGGTGACGTTTCGCACCCCTTCACTGCTAAAGTCAACTCTTTTCAGGGAGTATTGTCTCCGTGGTGCAGTGTGTAATGTTCCTAATACGAATCAGCAGGCCTAGGATCGAATCCCGGCCTCGGCAGTCGGCGCGCAGACCACACAGCTGTGGTAACCCGTTTGTTGTACTTGTCCTGTGTCCCGGGTTAATGGGGCATCATCCACCAAAGGCACTAGGGCCAATGTTATGGAGCCACGCGCAGCTAATAGCAGCTAATAGGGAGAGGGAGGCTCGGAGCGGAGCTTCTTCAAGGCTCGGTAAGCAGGTTGTAGGTCATTTGCATCTAAATGGCCTCGACCTCCTCAGCGAAACCCCTGACATATCTCTCCCTGTCTCTCCTCAGGAGAGCTCTAGTCCTACGCGACAGAGCCCTATATTGGTCTCGGTTCCCAGCAACTCTGGCAACACTATTCTCCTCGAAACTAGCGTCCCCGCCGAGGCAAATCCAATCCTATATCTTGGGCGCTCTCCAGTGCACTCCGTGACAGCTCGAAGAGTCTTACGTTGGAAGGTATCCCACAGTTCTAAAGGGTCTTCAAGGGTGCTGCACATTGAACCAATTTGAGATTATCACTGCATACTCCTGATCACATGCCAGGTGTTTCAGCCTCTCGAGATGGGAGACAGTATTATTGCATCTCTAAAACCTTGACCTGACATGAAGCTTGAGTATTCCAACAACAAGCCTATGATCAGTTCCAAAGAGCACAGCACTCCGGAAAACCCTGCAGTTCTGAAAGATCCTCCAACGAGTACTACTTACGAGGATGTGGTCAATCTCCTTAGCAACCCTCCGGCATTGCTATACCAAGTCCAGCTGTGCAGCTCTGGTCTCTGGTACCAAGAACCTTCAATTCTCAACCTCCTGGATCTTGCAAAATTCAGTCTGAGAGAACTATTCTTTTTATTTATTTATTTATTTATATATTTATTTATTTATTTTCCATCACCGCCGGTAGGCTTTCTTCAGGGGCCAGATGGTCAGCCCAAGCCCGTCGTGGCGCAGGCATTTTTTTTTTTTTTTTTTTTTTTTTGTGGCGTCCCCGGAACTCATTCTTGATTCACTGGACGGTTTCTTCTAGAGTCCGGGTTGATGGTTGGTCTTCTGGACAGCATGTGGGTAGTTTTAGGCCACTCGGCGGTGACTGAAAAATCCCAGGTGGTTGCGTGGCGATTCGAACCGACGTTGTCCATGGCGCCGTGAATGTGAGTCCAGCACGCTAACCGCTCAGCCACCGCCTACCATGGGGACCAACACATAGCTCATAGCCAACCTTGTCAGTGCCAGTAATAACACTGAAGTCGTTCAAGACAACTGTGTCCCGAGGGGGCACTGGTCTAATGCGGAGTCGAGGTTGGCGTAGCATAAATCCTTTTCTTCAGGTTCACACATCTCGGTAGGAGCGTAGACTGCAACAAGAGACATGAAGCCCAGTATGTGCTTCAGCCTCACCCTCATTATACGTTCATCAACCGGAGTAACCTCACCTAAAGATGGCTGCAGTTAGCTGAAGGCACCTATAGCTACCGCCTTAAGACGGGCACCATTGCTCATGCCTGTGGCGGTGGCAGAGAAGTTAGCGAGCCGGTGCCGCGTCCACCTTGGACGTGGGTTCACGTTCCTTCCGCTGCCACAAGCTCGGATTTTTCAGCCACCGCCGAGTTGCCTAAGACTACCCACATGTTGTCCTGAAGAGCACCTATCGACCATGACTTTAGATTCTCTCTCTAAAAGAGAGGATCAGAGATGAGCTCCGGGGGGATGTCTGCTGGGCAGCATGTGGGTAATCTTCCGCCACTTGGCGAGGGTTGAAAAATCAGCGTGTTTCGGTGGGACTCGAACCTAGGTCCAGAGTCTGGAAGCATTAGCCAAGCAACATGGCCCCACTATAGACATTTGCCTGCGCCATAGCAGACTGGGGCCGACCATCAGGCTCACCAAGAAAGCCTACCGGCGCCATAGGCCAAAAAACGTTAAAAAAAAAGTAGTAGTACCCCCCTAGTGGTCTCGCCACTGCCAGGCCTCCTCGTCTCAGAGAGTCCCACTATGCCCACCCTCATCCTTCTGAGCTCATCTGATAGGTAGGGCAGTCGGTGATCCTCCGAGAAACTCCGGATGTTCCAGGAGCCCACACGCAGACCCCTCCGAAAGATAACCCCGGGCCTGGTTCTGCGGGAGGGCGCCGCTTCTGTACCACCCCGACCACCCCTAAAACAAAAAAGAGGGGCCATAGGGCCCTTCCTCCTTTGAGTTTCAGGGGTCCCGTAGTCTTTGTTCTGCACCCGTCATGGAGGGCAAACTCCCGGATGCGGATGCATCGGGGAAGCCTGGCGCGCATAATCGGATCGGGGTCGAAGCTTACGCCACTACCCCGACTCTTACTTTTTGTTTTGTTTTTGTTTAGGAATTTTTGTTGGGGGAGGGGGTGCAAACCCCTAACCCCGAGCCAACCTAGTTTAGGATCTAGACTGACTGCTCCCCATAGGGCAGGAACGCAGGACCCCTGGGAGGATAAATCTCATGGTTACCCAAAGAGAGAAGCATGAACGAGAAGGAGAGAAAAGGAAAAAAGACAGCTTGGGGAGGTTAGGACACTCAGAGAGACCTGCCCCTACCCAAGGGAGGGAAGGCTCTGGAAGAATGAGAGAAAGCAAGGTTTTAGCATTGTTTATTGATGAAAAAGTTTTAATGAGTCGAAGAGTCACGGACAGAAATGTAAAGGTCATGATTAGCAGGAGTTCGGAGGCTCAGGTACATTTTTGTAAGATGATCCTCTATATTTGCTTGCACTAGAACAAACGTGACTGACCAGGGCTTTCTAGCATGAGGAGTACGTGGAATGTGTGATTTCATTCTAGAGACAATTGCTTCCGTAATGCGCTTGGCACACACAGAGGGGTCTCTGTCCTGGAAGCAGTAATCATTCCACGGAAAATCGGAATAGTGAATTCTCTGGCCGTCCCACCGAGCTGAAGAGTAATGCCAGAAGCACTACCTCTTCGGTGGTTCCCGGGGCTGTACAGGAGCGATAGAACAAAATGTGGAAAATAAGGTTGTGATTGGAGAAGCCTAAAAGAGATAAAAGTTTGACAAAATATGCTGAAAGAGATACGACGTTAGGAAGAGGTCTAGAATGTTGCGCGTGTCTCCAAGGCGATCAGGGATACATGTAGGGTGCTAGACCATCTGCTCCAGATCAGCTAGCTTCATTCTTCAGGCTTGTCAGTGAAAGAGGATGAAAGCCATACCTGATACTGAACACTGAAATTTCATAAAGTGGAGATTTCAGCAAATGGAGAGTGAGTCAGTAAATGCACCACTTTGGAATTTAAATAGTCAAAGAATTTTACATTGTTGGTAGGGTTAGACAGAGATAAACAGCACAGACGTATTTAGCAATAGAATGGCAGTTAAGTCTAAACCAGATGGTAGAAAGTTCTGCAGAATCAAGGTCGTGGGCACGATAGCAAATACGTATATGTAGACTTTGGATTGAAATTTAGTATAGGGATAGTATACGAGAAAACAAAATAGTGATTATTCTCAGTAGCCTAAAAACGAGTCTCGCTGAGGGTGTCAAGAGCCATATCAATCCAAATAACTTCCGATCTGCCCTCCAAGCCCGAAAGAAGCTCTGCTCCGAACTTCCCTCTCAGTTAAGCGCTCTCTGAAAAGCAAATGGTTGTTGCCTGTCAAACATAGGTGGGCAGAGGGCGTTGGGCTGAGTTCTTCAATTAATGAGTCGTACATAAGGAACCCTCCGAGCTGGCAAACCACATCTGCTGGGTTCCAAATGGTGGATGCTGATCTACCCATTGACGAAAGGCCCCCCTCCCCCTCTCGATGGGGTCAGAAAGGCTGTGGGAAGTTTGACGGGGGTAAAATGTGTTATTGTTTAAACATGGAAGTAAGGCATTTCTACATGGGTTACATATGGTCTTTACTACCATATGATAATCCAATACTATTCCTCGTGCAAGGAAGATGGTTTGGTCGCCATTATCTGGAAAGGGAAAGGGAATCGTCGGGGCTTGAACAACTACCGCGGCAGTACCATGTTCCTTGTACCAGGTAAGGTACTTACCCACCTATTGCTCGTGCGAGTTTGCAACCATCTGTTAAGGCTGCAAAGACCTGAGTGGTCCGGGTTCACGTAAGGGGACAACTGACCATACTGATGGATCGACGACGCGACTTTCGACAAGGGTTGTTTCCAATCTTTGTCGATATCAAGAAGGCATTCGATTTAGTGTATCGCGAAAATTCTGGGATCTCCTGCTACCTAATTTTTCACCACTTGCATGCACTTGGTATTAGGCAGAGTTGGGATCAGGATAATTGTGGACATCTGTTGGCAATACTAATATGAATGACTTTGTTGGTGCTGACGACACAGTAGCCCTTGCGAGTCGCTGGTGGTTTTTGTGATGGCCGTCGAGACACTGCACGAGGAAGTGAACCTCTTTATGCTGCAGGTCTCCTGGACCAGGACCAAGGTACAGGTATTTGGAGGCTTACTAGATAAAACAGTACCATTTGTTCTAGCGTGTTGCAAGGACGACGATATCTTGGAAAATTGCTCATACATTGGTAGCATTATGGAGAACAATGGCGGAACTCGTTAAGAAATCTAACAACGAATCGGCTCGGCCCACGGTATTATGGACTACCTCTGCATACTGTGCGTTGTCGATACCTGTTCAGAAGGACGCTTACGGTCCCTGTCTTTCTCTGTGGCTGTGAGACTTGAACACTGAATAATGACTTGAGGCGGATTGATGTCTTTGGTAATAAGTGTCTACCCAAAATTGTAGGATATGGTTGAAATGATATAGGTGGAATGACTGTGTCAAATCGGCGATTACTTCGCGAGATTGGATCTATGTGTGTTACCTACGTAGTCCATGAATGCCAACTCCAGCTATACGGGCATGTGGCTCACTACCCAGAAGCTGACTCTGCTCACCGGGTTGTTTCAGTAAGATATAATCTCGAGTAAAGGCAGCAAAGGGTACGCCCACACAACTCGTGGATTGGGTAAGGCAATTGATCACTCAATGAGGTACTTGGGAATGGTAAGGGGTCTGAGGGATCCCCCAGCTTTTCTTTTTTACGTTTCGCCTATGGCGCCGGTAGGCTTTTTTGGTGAGGCCTGGTGGTCCGTTATGGTGCAGACAAATGTTTATAGTGGCGCCATCTCGCTTGGCTCTTGCTGCCCCCAATGACTTGTCTTTGATCCTCATTTAGAAAAAAAATCTAGAGTCCGGGTTTAAAGATGGTCTTCAGGACAGCATACAGGTAGTTTTAGGCCACTCGGCGATGACTGAAAAACTACCAGCTTGTTTTGTAGCGGCGGGCGGGACGCGAACCTGTATCCTCCTGGACGCCGCGCCCGCACACTGAGAAGGTTTAACTTCTCTCGATGCAATCATTTCTGAATGGGCAGAATGAACAGAGTGCCCTTCAATTCCTATAATACTCAATTTCTCCTCCTGAAAACTTGACACTTAGCTGCCCCTTTCTTCTACACTATACACACAGAATCCATAAATAACTCAGTCTCAACTGCAAACTTCGTATATCATTTCATGCTAAGTCATCTTCTTTGAGGTTAGGTATGATGTATCGTCTCCCAGTTTTCCCCCTACAAGATGATATATATATATATATATATATATATATATATATATATATATATATATATATATATATATATATATATATATATATATATATATATATATATATATATATATATATGCATATATATATATATATATATATATATATATATATATATATATATATATATATATATATATATATATATATATATATATGGGGAGGGGGGGTTCCACACACAGTACCCTTTTGGACAGTAACGTGAAAAGCTTTTCTTTTAATCAGTTCCCTTCCTCTTATTGACAGTCTTCTACCTCTTCAGTTCATCCGCAATCCTGTCTCGTATTTTATCTTCTGTCGACATTTTCATGCTGACTCCTCTTTTGAACTTGCTAACTGCATGCCTCCCTCACTCTCCCCGTCCCGCTGCAAACGACTTTGTTCCAGATCAGCCTGTCACTATTCTAACCCATTAAACAAGATTAACCAGTATCTTTATATTTTCATGATTTTCGCTGTTAATTAAACTCTAGAATAGCCTTTCTTTGTCTAGAGCTTCTCCTTTTGACGTTAGCCACTTTACTAGAGGCGTATCAAGACCAGCCGAAATTGACCCTCATTCTTCGTCACGCAGATCTTTTACAGGATTTATTTTCCTTAACATATCGTAGCGGGATTTTCTTCTTTTATTTGTTATTGCCTCTAAGATGCTTCCGTTGCGGTAAAAAATAAAATAACAAAAAACGGAGATTGAAAATTATATCAGACAGAGACCGACATATCCCCCCCCCCCCCCCACCCCCACACACGCACACACAGACACACACAAAAAAATAAATACATAAATAAATAAACACAAGCACATATACACTCACGCACGCACACACGCAGAAACACAAACACACAAACACGCACACTGACAGGCAGACAGGAAGGCACACACACCACAGTGCACCACATGAGCACCACAGGTCGACGCTGGAAGACACAAGGAGACAAGGCAAGAAACAAAAGTGGAATTTTACCGAGTTGATAGAAGGATAATACCATGACATAAAAATGTGATATACATTAAGGAAAGCAACAGAGATGGCTGATCCTCTGGAGCAATATATAATGTTACCTCCTTCGCGCCCGTCTGAAAGGGAGGAACACGAGCTGCCGCACGATTACCTGGGAACAGATGGACGAATATTTTACGGTGAAAGACAAGAAACAAGGACACAGGTAGCAGGTGGATGAACGGCAGGAAGATTGAAATGGCAAGAGATATGTGAGTGAAGGAGAATATAATAAGAGGTCAAGAATGACTGAAAAGGATTGCAAAGACAAACTGAAAAAAAATGAAAGGGGGATTTACATAGTAAAGGAAGGAAGATAAAGAAGACTGAGCTGAGACAATCAGACTGACAGACACTCAGAGAGAGAGAGAGAGAGAGAGAGAGAGAGAGAGAGAGAGAGAGAGAGAGAGAGAGAGAGAGAGAGAGAGATTTACATACATAGATTTACATAAATATTCAGACCACACAGACCCTATGGTCCAGACTAGGTGGTCTGTCATTAATTAAACCTAACTGAAATTATTTTAAATCAACAGGCACCAAGATTCTGCATTTCAACATTAGTAAATACTAATTTGAAGGAAGTGACGGTCGAGCTTGTTTTTAAATGATTGATTCGTGTTGAACTAGACCACTGAAGGTGGGAGCTTATTTCAGTCTCGCGCTTCAACGTTGGTGAAGAAAAATTTGATGCAGTTTGAATTTACTTGTTTACACTTACGTTTTCTGACATAATTTCTCTCGAAATGTGTCATCGATTATTATCCATTAGTTAGTTTATCCTTCCCATTTCTTATTCTTGATGTCAATACTGATGTCCCATTTATCTAAAGCTGAACTCCGCTCAGACTTTCTAAACTTTCTAAAAAAAAAATTACACTCGATAATTCACGGCATATTCCTCCTACTCATCTCTCATCTGACTCCACTATGCCTGTTATTAAAGTTCTTAATTCAGAACGCGGATGGACCTGATGGAGTGCCTCTTACTGTCCTAAAAAACTGTGCTTCCGTGCTGACACCCTGCCTGGTCAAACTCTTTCGTCTCTGCTTCTCAACATCTACCTTTCCCTCCTGCTGGAAGTATGCCTACGTACAGCCTGTGCCTAAGAAGGATGATCGGTCTGGTCATTCAGACTACAGTCCTATAGCTTTACTCTTTTGTGTTTCTAAAGCTTTTGAGATAATCTTTAACAGGAGAGTTCCTAATCACCTATCAACTTCTTACCTTCTCTCTGATTGCCATTATGATTTCCGCAAGGGGCGTTCTACTAGTGACATTCTTGCCTTCCTAACAGACTCCTGATCATCCTATCCTAGCCGTTTCGGTGAAACTTTTGCTGTTGCCTCAGAAATCTCGAAAGATTTTGACAGTACTGAATTACCCTCCTTCTTGGTTTTTATATCCAGCTTCCTTTCCGGCAGATCTATCTCTGGTGTGGTAGACGGTCACTGTTCTTCTCCTGAAACTATCAACAGTGGTGTCCCGCAGGGTTCAATTCTATCTACCTCTCTATTTATGTTGTTCATTTATGATCTTTCCAAAACAAACTGTCCTTTCTACTCTTACGCCGATGACTCTACTTTGCATTACTCAAAATCTTTTGACAGAAGACCCTCCCAACAGGAATTACAAAACTCTAAGCTGGAGGCTACAAACGCTTAATCTCAGACTTTGCAATCTTTTTATCACCAGCAGATGGCGCCACTATAAACACCTGCCTGCGCCAATACGGGCTGGGGCCAAACACCATTCAGGCCCCTCAAGCAGTCTACCGGCGCTATAGGTGCAGACGTAAAAAAAAAAAAAAAAAAAAAAAGCAGGACCTTTGTGTTCTTCAATACTTAAAAAACTCAATTCCTCCACCTGTCACGTCGACACAATCTTCCAAACACCTAGCCCCTCTTCTTCAGTAACACTAAGCTCTCCCTATCCTCCACATTCAACATCCCCGGTCTATCCTTAACTCAAAATTATAACTGAAAACCTCACTTCTCTCTTACTAAATCAGCCTCTTCGAAGTTAGGCGGTCTGTATCGTCTCCCACCAGTTTTTTTTTTTTTTTTTTTTTTTTTTTTTACCTTTACTGATTATATCCATTTACAAAGGGCATGTCCGCCTTCGTATGGGGTATGCACCTCACATTTATAAGGGCAAGTCTATCTGGATGCGGAATGCAGCGTCCTCAGCTTCCCCGAGCTGTCTTTTTTTTTCTCTCCTTCCTGTTCATGCTTCTTTCTTTGGGTAACCAGGGCAGTTATCCTCTTAGGGGTCCTGTGTCCCTGCCCTCTGGTGAACAGTCAGAACAGACCCTGATCTAAGTTGGTCCGAGGGAGGGGGTGATAAGCCCTCCACCAAAAAAAAAACATTAACACCAAAAACATATCAAGCAGTAGTTGGGGTGAACCTCGAGCCCAAAACGGTTTTGCTGGGGGCCCTACCGTGCGGCGGACTTTCTCGATGCGTTCGGATCGGGCGAGCCTGCCATCAGTGACGTGTGCAGGACAAAGTCTATGACACCCCAGTGGTTCGAAGGAGGAAGGGCAACATGTGTATGTTTTCGGGGTGGCCAGGGAGGTGCAGCAGCGTCGCCCACCCGCAGAACCAGGCCCGGGGTTATCTTTCGGAGGGCTCTACCTGTGGACTCCTGGGACATCTTGAGCCTCTTGGATGATCACCGACTGCCCTACCTATCAGACAAGCTCAGAAGGCTGAGTGGACATAGTGTAACTCTCTTAGAGGAGGAGACCTACCGTAGTAGGGGATACACCTTCTACTGATCCACCATGAGCAATAGAGCCCGTATTGAGGGAGTAGCTGTAGCCATCTCATGCCAAATGCAGCAATTTGTGGTTGAGGTTACTCCGGTTGAGGAGCGAATAATGCGTAAGGCTGAAGCACACAATGGGGAAACATCAACAGCTCTCTCCTGAATTTTAAAAAATCCAGGAGGCTGTGAATTGCAGGTTCTTGGTACCAGAGACCAGAGCTGCACCCCTGCACTTGGTATAGCAATGCCGAAGTGGTAGCTAAGGAGATTGACCACATCCTTCTAAGTACTACTCGTTGCAGGATTTTTCAGAATTGAAGAGTGCTAAGTTCTTTCCAACTGATCATCGGCGTGTTGTTGCAACACTTAAGCTCAACACTCAGGTCAGGTCAGGAAGAATCTCGAGATGTAACAATAATGTGTTCCATCTCGAGAGGCTGAAAGACCAAGCATGTGCTCAGGAGTATGCAGTGACAGTCTCAAATCGGTTCAGTGTGCTCGGCCCACAATAGTAACCCCGTAAAACTTCTTTTTTAGGTGCTGCCTATAGCCCCGGATGGCTTTCTTGAGGGGTCTCTTCGACGACCCAAGCCCGTTAATGGCGCAGACGACTTATATTCATAGAGACTGCCGTGATATATTACTCTTGCTTGGCCCGTGCTACCCCGGTGCTCCTCTTGACCATAGTCGCTGAAATTAGGGTTGATTGGAGATCTGGACAGCATGTGGGTAATCTTCCGCCACTCAGCGATGGCTTGAAAATTCAGCGTGTCTCAATGGAACTCGAACCTAGGTCCACAGGCTCACAACGGCAGCACGCTGACCACTCGGTCACCGCGTCCCCCTGCTGGATACCATAAACCATAAAACTCTCCAAGCTGGAATGGAGGGCATTGGAGAGTGCCCGAGGTTTTGGAATGAATCTGCCTCGGCTGAGACGCTGGAAAATATTGAAAAGTCTCGATGTCAGGCTAGCTGGAAATACGGAATCCCTCTCAGGTGAGTGCAGTCCGAACAGCAGATGGCTGCTTTGTGACGGACATAGATTCCCTAATTTCGGTGTCATCCCTTAAGCTACATTATTGCGCATTTATGTCCGGTTCCTAAGTTGCTGATTCATGTTTAAAAGAACGAAGAACGGGTCTGAGCAGTGATCCTTGCTGTTCTGCGCTAGTGAAAGGAAGCAACTCTGAAGCCTGTCCACGGAGAAAACCTCGTCTTTATTTACTTTTAAGGCAATGTCTTATACACTCAGTGAGAATGTCTCCTATACCCGAAGACTATAGGATTTGATGCGTTCGCGTTCTACGTTATTAAGCCATTAAACTCTAACTTTACAACACCATTGTCGATATAAAGGTAAAGTAAATTTTGAGCACACGTCTCACCCATGGCAACGGTGATCATTCTCCTTAGCACCTGATCCTCTGATGGGTAAAATCATGATATCGTGGGACCCAGAGCAGGTGTGACTGCTGCATTTCCAAAAGTTACCTCATTCGTATTTTCTAAAGCATCCATTTATCGACTGGACCCAAAGGAACGATAAACACGAGGGTGGGATGCGCGTCGAGTACCTGAGCCGCGATACGAAGCTGGGTCCGCGTTTTCGTAACCAAGGTAACCACTGCACCATGGAGGCCTGTGGATAATTCTATGGTGACTTTTCTATATACTGTGGATAAAACCCAGTAAGTAAACGCCAGGTCAACTTATGCAGTCAATAAAACAAGCCTGACTTATTTTTGTTCTTTTCTGTCCCCAGTTCCTTCGGCCAAGATTCTAGGATCACATGAGCGCTACGTAGACAGGAGTTCCACCATCAACCTTACCTGCATCATAAACTTCAATCCTGAGTCCCCAACCGAGATCTTCTGGTACCACAATAACAAGGTAAGGAAAGGAGGAATGAGGGCAGTACAATAAAAAGTATCTATAATGGGGAGGTTTGTCTACAGAGTGTAGGTCAGAAAGACGTAGTTTGGTGAGAACATGAAATATTACTGGAGGACAGTAACAAAGTGAGAGAAGGATTGGGAAAACGGAGTAAAGGTAGGAAGGAGCAGACTAATATGTGTTCAAATATAGGGTGCAAATAAATAGGATGATGATGTATAAGCAAATAAATGAAAAAGAATTTAGGAGAGTTTTAAATTTGTCACCGCAAAAAATACAATCAATCAATTAGGGTACAGTTGGTGTATCTAGATCAAGGGTCCTCAACCGGTGGGTCGCGAAGACCTGGGGATGCACACACACACACACACACACACACACACACACACACACACACACACACACACACACACACACACACACACACACACACACGGCCCGGTAGCTCAGGGGTAGAGCGTCTGGTCACAACCAGAAGGACCGGGGTTCGATTCCCCGGCCGGGTGAAGATAAGTTGGGTTTATCTTCTTTCACGTGTAGCCCCTGTTCACCTAGCAGTGAGTAGGTACGTGACGTCAGGCAAGGAGTTGTGACCTCGTTGTCGCGGTGTGTTGTGTGTGAGTGGTCTCAGTCCTACCCAAAGATCGGTGCTACGAGCTCTGTGCTCTTCCGTAGGGGAACGGCTGGCTGTCTCGAGAGAGACCCGCAGCAGACCAAGAGGTGAATTACACACACACACACACACACACACACACACACACACACACACACACTGATTTGCAACAATATAAATACAACTTTAAAATAGCACTATAGCAGAACAGCATTTGCATATCTGCATTTGACAACAAAGTAGCGTGAATTACTTGCACTGTGCAATTCGCATAGCTATAGAATAGTTATGCACAACTAAGGTTTTAACTTTTTGGTAAGAACAATGGTCTATAAGCTACAATTGCGTAGAGATATTTTTGTAGCCAATTTTGCACTCGACACAAAATTACGATGAGTGAGCAATTACAATCACAGTCACTATCGATGCCGCCCGGAATGGTGCCAAATCTATTCTCCGACTAACCAAAAAGTCTTTCATCAATAGAAACTGCCGCAACCTTGCTTTCATTAATTATTCCAGAGACTTCTGGCATCTAGCCAAAAATATCTTCTCCAATTTTACTTCTTCATATTTCCCTCCTCTCCTTAAATCCTGACGGCAGCACCGCCGTCACATGTCCCTAAAGCTGAAATCTTCGCTCAGACTTTCTGTAAAAACTCCACTCTGGACGATTCAGGACATATTCCTCCTACTCATCTCCCCTCTGACTCCACTATGGCTATTATTAAGAGTCTTAAGAATGATGTTTTCCGTGCCCTCTCTGGCCTCAATACTCAGAAGGCTTATGGACCTGATGGAGTGCCTCCTCTTGTCCCTAAAAACTGTGCTTCCGTGCTGACACCCTGCCTGGTCAAACTGTTTCGTCTCTGCCTTTCAACATTCACCTTACCTTCCTACTCGAAGTACGCCTACATGCAGTCTGTGCCTAAGAAGGGTGACCGTTCCAATCCCTCAAACTACCGTCCAATAGTTTTGCTTTCCTGTCTTTATAAAGCTTTTGAATCAATCCTTAACCGAAAGATCTATAAGCATCTAGCCACTTCTGACCTTCTTTCTGATCGCCAGTACAGGTTCCGCAAGAGGCATTCTACTGGTGATCTTCTTGCTTTCTTAACTGACTCTTGGTCATCCTCTCTTAGCCGTTTCGGTGATACTTTTTCTGCTGCCATAGACACCTCGAAAGCTTTCGCCAGAGTCTGGCACAAATGTTTGCCTATTAGCCGGTAGGCTTCTTCCCGGTGGGGCCTGATGGTCGGCTCAGCCCGTTCTGGCGCAGGCGAGTGTTTATAGTAGCGCCATCTTCCACTCGTGGAAGGGGGAAAAAAATTGAACTGGCGGCGTCCTGACGAATTGAACTCGCGTCCTGTACGCTCAGTCACTGTCGACTCCTCTCAACCGCCTCTCACTGTCACTGTTCTTCTCCTTTCCTATCAATGGTGGTGTCCCCCTGGCTCTGTCCTTCTGTCTATAGCCCATTCTCTTTGTTCCACAACAATTTCAATCCACAACTGCGTCATCACTCCGCCTCTGACACTCTTCATTTCAAACTTCTACACCAAATCACTAAAAAAGACTCCAAACTATCAACTAGAAGACCACAAACGCAGATCCTGATATCTCTTTATCATTTTAGGATGCAGAAGAAGAAGGGAAGGAACATGGTGTCCTTCAACGCCTCAAAATCCATCTATATCACCTCGACACAATTCAAACTCCCCCTACTATCAGTTTTCATCAACTCAGCTTTTCACCCTCTTCTAATAAACTTCTCCAGTCCTAGTCCTATTTAAATCATCTTCAACTGAAACCTCCCCCCTCTCTTCTTACTAAAGCTTCCCTCGGGTTAGGCGCCAGTTCTTTTCCCCCTCAGATTCTTTCCGTATACAATTGCCTTCTCCGCCCTCGTATGGAGTATGCATCTCACGCGTGTGGGGGCTCAACACCTACAGCTCTCTTGGACAGAGGGGAGTCTACGGCTCTTCGTCCCATCAGCTCCCTTCCTCTTATGACAATGTTCTACCTCTTAGATTCAGCCGCCATGTTGCCTCTCTACCTTCTGTCGATATCTTTATGCTGACTGCTCTTCTGAACTTGCTAACTGCATGCCTCCCCCCCCTCCCGCGGCCCCGCTGCACTCGACTTCCTACTCAAGCTCATCCCTATACTGTCCATATCCCTTGTGCAAGTGTTAACCAACATCTCCATTCTTTCATCCCTTACACTGGTAAACTTTGGAACAGTCTTCCTTCGTCTGTATTTCCTCCTGCCTATGACTTGAACTATTTCAAGAGAAGAGTATCAAGACACCTCTCCCCCCGAAATTGGCTTCTCTTTTGGCTACTCTTTACTTTTCTCTTTTATAGGAGCGGCTCTTGGCGGGCTTTTTCTACACTTTCTTTTTGTTACTTTTGAGCTGCTTTCGTTTCTGTAAAAGAAAAAAAAATCCCAATACGCTTCCTAAATCAAAATAGTAGAAAAATCAGCTCTATCTGATGGGAAAGCATTAACAGTATACATCGCATCTTTGATGATGAGCACAATATATTTACGTAATCATTCTCTTTTCCTGTCTGATTGCGCCTCTGCGGTTAGCCAGTCCTCAGACATCATCACGGAGTGCTTGCCCAGATGCCTGCAAATAATGACGACCTTCATATTGATGTTTTGGAATTACAGATCTGTTTCTAATGATGATAGTAATGTTTTAAGCTGTCTTTTCTTCATTTTGTAATTTTTTAGTAATACAGCTTAGATTTTGGCATCCCCATCTCATTTCACACTTTTATATCGTATTTTGAACTTGATAAAGTTACTACTACCCAACTTAAACATGAAACTTTGCGAGTGTCGAATGGTTTGTGATTGGCCCTTATTTTTTCCAAGATTGTTAATAATGAACAGCACCGTTGCCGACGCGTTAACGGCAGCATATTCTCTGAACCTGCCATTCCCGTTCTCTTCAACAGTCATTTTTGGAACTAACGAATTTTCCCGTTCGTTTATCCCAAGTTTTATTCATATGTATAATGTTCTTCCAGATGAAATTGTTTCTCTTGTGGACATTATTAAGTTTAAAGCAAAAGACAACAACCACCCGTTAACTCATAAGGCATTATTTATGTCGCTTTTTTTATTCTTTTCTTTACTCTGCATTCTTTACTTACTCTCTTTTTTCATTTCCATCTCTGCTCATTGAGAGCCTATATAATTTTTTTTCCTTGATTCAGTTTCATGGATCTACATAATTATAGTGGTGATATTTTTTTCAGGTCATCAACTACGACAACCGTGATAGTCGGGTCAGCGTTATTACCGACCGAGGCGCTGTGACGAAGACTACTCTGCTGATCCACGATGCCCACGACGCAGCCACGGGCACCTACTCCTGCGTGCCCTCCGTCTCCACCACCGCCTCCGTCAGGATACACATTCTCAAAGGTTCATTAGGCAAAGAAGAGGTGTTCGTTTGTGTATTTGTGTGTGTGTGTGTGTGTGTGTGTGTGTGTGTGTGTGTGTGTGTGTGTGTGTGTGTGTGTGTGTGTGTGTGTGTGTGTGTGTCTAATTCACCACGGACTGATCACGTGCTTGACTCGTACTCGTGATCTCCAGCAAGTACCCTCGCGGTGAGAGCATTCCACCTCCCATTACCTCATTACCATAGCTTCAACGAACCCATAATTCAAATAAGGTAACTTGTCTAAACGAAATAGTCACATTCATGTCATGTGTCTGTGAGTAAGAAAACAGTAGCAATGTCTGCGTCGTCGACGAGTCCAATTGTCCATCGACCCGCTCGAACACTTCCGCTCACCGAATCTGCTGCTGGCGTCAGTAGACTTAATTATAGTAAAAAAAAAATTTTACAACAACAGAGGCAGCTCAAGGGCACAAAAAAAAACAATAACAAAAAAAAGCCCGCTAATCGCTGCACCCTTAAAAGAATTAGAAGAGGTGGCCAAAAGCAAGGTCAAATTCGGGAGGAGAGGTGTCCTGATACCCTCCTCTTGAAAGAGTTCAAGGAACAGAGAGAGGGATAGAATCCGAAAGAGGGCAGTTTAGCAAGCAAAGACTGGTGCCAGACTCTATCGAAGGCTTTCGATATGTCTAGCGCAACAGAGAAAGTTTCACCGAAACTACTAAGAGAAGATGACCAAGAGTCAGTTAAGAGAGCAAGAAGATCGCCAGCAGAACGCCCCTTGCGGAATCCATACTGGCGATCAGATAGAAGGTTAGAAGTGGAAAGGTGCTTTTGAACCTTCCGGTTAAGGATTGATTCAAAAGCTTTAGATAGACATGAAAGTAAAGCTATTGGGCGGTAGTTTGAAGGATTGGAGCGGTCACCCTTCTTAGACACAGGCTGTACAAAGGCGTACTTCCAGCAGGAAGGAAAGATAGATGTTGATAGGCAGAGACGAAAGAGTTAGACAGGCAGGGTGTCAGCACAGAAGCACAGTTTTTAAGGACAATAGGAGGCACTCCATCAGGTCCATAAGCCTTCTGAGAGCTGAGGCCAGAGAGGGCATAGAAAACATCATTAGGAAGAATCTTAATAACAGGCATAAAGGAGTCAGAGGGGGGATGAGTAGGAGGAATATGCCCAGAATCGTCCAAGGTGGAGTTCTTACAGAAAGTTTGAGCGAAGAGTTCAGCCTTAGAGACAGACGAGACGGCAGTACTGCCGTCAGGGTTAAGGAGAGGAGGGAAAGAGGAAGAAGTGAAGTTGGAGGAGATATTTTTGGCTAGATGCCGGAAGTCACGGGAAGAATTAGAAGAAGCAAGGTGTTGACATTTTCTATTTATAAAAGAAGTTTTGGTAAGTCGGAGAATAGATTTGGCACGATTCCGGGCTGAAATGTATAGATCAAAGTTAGTGGGAGTACGGAGGCTCTGGAACCTTTTGTGAGCTGCCTCTCTATCTTTAATAGCACGAGAACAAGCATGATTAAACCAAGGCTTTTTAGCATGAGGAGTAGAGAAAGAACGTGGAATGTATGCCTCCATTCCAGAGACAATCACCTCTGTGATGCGCAGAGCACACACAGAGGGGTCTCTCTCCTGGAAGCAGTTATCATTCCACGGGAAATCGGAAAAGTACATCCTCAGGTCGTCCCACCTAGCTAAAGCAAAATGCCAGAAGCATCGCCTCCTCGGTGGGTCCAGAGGATGTACAGGAGCGATAGGACAGGATACAGTAATAAGGTTATGATCGGAGGAGCCCAACGGAGAGAACAGTTTGACAGAGTAAGCAGAAGGATTAGAGGTAAGGAAGAGGTCCAGAATGTTGGGCCTGTCTCCAAGACGGTCGGGAATACGAGTAGGGTGCTGAACGAACTGCTCTAGGTCGTTGAGTGGGAACGAATTGCTGGTTCCTCTCCTCCCTTGCCAGCTCTGTTCTGTGCGACTACGCCAGCCCCGTTCTATGGGACAAAATTTCAAGGACAGTAGCTGAAAAGCGCCGGGTTGTGAAAGTCTCTCTCGTGACCGAGGCTCAGGGCAAGCGATTGGTCTTTGAGGCGTTTTCAAGACCCTGTGGGAGCGAACTCCCAGTGTTGGAGGCATCTAACACAGCAGTATCTAATTTCCATGCACAATTTTTATCCAACTCAATTTATGGTCACACTTTAAGTTATTTCGAAAGCGCTTTTAATATTTGCCCAAACTGTAAACTCGCTTAAATTTCTAACAATCCCTTCGAACCTTAAGTGTGACGTCTGTCCCGGACGATTTGCAGCTCAGTTCTTCCAGCTGAGTAAAACTTGCCGCCTCTGCGTTCAAAGATTACAACTTCAGAAGGCTGTGACTGAATGGAAAGTCAAACATAATGATCTTGAAAAGAAATTCGAAGCCCTTCAGGAATTTGTTTCAAATAATGTGGCAGTGACTCCACCATCGGTGGTGGAGAGGCCCTCCACCGAGACTGTGCCCTCTCCAGACGAATCTCCTGCTTCACGGGATGACGTGTTACCTGCCTCACAGGTTGACTCCCCCAGCCTGCCTCACAGGCTAGCGCCCCAGCCTGCCTCACAGGCTAACTCCCAGCCTGCCTCACAGGCTAACACCCAGCCTGCCTCACAGGCTAACCCCCAGCCTGCCTCACAGGACAACCCCCAGCCTGCCTCACAGGCTGACCCCCAACCTGCTTCACAGGCTAACCCCCAGCCTTCTTCACAGGCTAACTCCCAGCCTGCCTCACAGGACACCTGCCAGCCTGCCCCACTTAACGCTTCTCTTCCTGCATCACAGGATGTCGGGTTCCAACCTGTAAGGAATGGAGCCAAATCGAAGCAGGCAACCAAGGATTTACTGACCCCCACTACCTTCATTAGGTTCCAGGTGCTGGCAGACACCATGGAGGATGAGTTTGAGACTCACCTAGTTGGGGACTCCATGGTGCGTGGCCAGCTGGTTGAGTTCTGTGGTCGTTCATCAAATGGCCGCAGAAAACGTTACTGCTATCCAGGTGCCAGACTGGACGACATCACCGCAGCGTGCGATGATGTCACGAGAAGTGCCGACCGAAACACCCTCTTTGTCATTCACGCGGGGACGAATGACGTAAAGACAACCCGTTCTGAGGAACTGCTTGAGAAATACCGCCGCAGGATGAAGCAGTATAAACGTAAAACGGATGCCAGTAACATCATAATCTCAGGAATCCTCCCGAGGGTCGGTGCCGAATCTAGCTTTTACAGTAAGGCCTTCAGCACAAACAACAGACTTCAGTCCCTTTGCTCACAAGAAAACGTCCAGTTCGCTAACTTGTGGAACAGTTTTTACTACGATTCAGACTTGTTCCTTGCTGATGGCATCCACTTAAACCCTGTTGGAGCAGCCCGTTTCGGGAGGCTGCTCTGTGACCAAGTGGCTCTTCGAAAGTCAAAAAACGCGGAGGCGAGAACACCAGCAGCTCCACCGTAAAGGAGCACTCAACCCGCAAAACCCCCGACTCGAATCACATTAAAGCTTGCTATGTAAACGCTCGTAGCCTACGTAACAAATTTGAAGACTTAGAAGTCCTCGTAGCTACAAATCATTATCACATCATCGGAGTCACAGAATCTTGGATAGACACTTCAAATAGAGATTTCATTGCGGAATATAGATTACCGGGTTATACCATCTTTAGTCATGAAAGAGAGAACAGACAGGGTGGAGGCGTTATCTTTTATATCTACAACTCTCTCCATCCACTATCCGTGAAAACAGATATTATTACCAATGTAGACACGGTCTTCATTGAAATTAAAAATAAATCTCGTAAAATAGTAATTGGACTTATCTACAGACCGCCAAGGCAGACTCTTGATATCGACCACGCATTAAGTGAATTATTATTAGAAACAAGTAGCAGTTGCGAGGCAGTAATTGTTGGGGACTTTAACTTGCCAGTGAAAAGATGGGGTGAACCGTTGAACTGTCATACAGGGCTCGACCTGTACACAAATTTACTAGAAAGTGATTTACATCAACACGTTCAAGAACCGACTCGGGGAAATAATATACTGATCTCTTTTCAACGACAGCTGATCTAGTTAACGAATTAAATGTTGGTCCAATTTTTAGTTCTAGCGATCACCGAACAATCACATTCAGCATCAATATGAAAGAAAGTAAAGTAACTCCTACTAAAGAAAAGATGCCTGATTATCAGAGAGCGAATTTCGTAAGACTCCGATCAATTCTAAATAATTTTGACTGGACTAAAATCTCGGCGGAAACAGATATTGATAAATCTTGGGGGGCCTTCACCACAAAATTGAATAATGCCATAAGCATATGCGTACCCTATCGTAACAGACGTTCAGCTTTGAAGAAGAAACCCAAATGGTGGAATAACGAAATTCAAAATAGCCTATCTCTTAAAAAACGTGTATACAGTAGATACATATCAACTCAGAGTGAGGCTGACAAACTAGAGTTGGACAGAACTCTCCGCGAAACCAAGAAATTAATAAAACGAAGCAAGAAAAATCTTGAAGAATATATAGCGGAAACGAGTAAATCTAATCCTAAGGATTTTTTTAGCTATGGAAATAATAAAAAGTCATTCACTTGTGTTATCGGACCGCTTGCTAATGATAATGGTAACCACACGAACGATGAAAATGAAATGGCTACAATCCTAAATAACTTTTTCGCATCCGTATTTACCGACGAAGATTGTTTATCACCTCAACCGCCGGAGGTTAGAAGGACTGAAAAGATGTTAAGTGGCGTGCTCATCGTAGAAAGTGACATTTTACGCACAATTGAAAAGATTAAAGTAAGCAAAGCTCCTGGTCCAGACAAAATTACCCCTAGGGTCTTAAAAGAAATCAAACATTAAATTTGTAAGCCGCTCTCCATCATATTCAATAAATCTTTAACAGCTGGAAAAGTTCCGTCAGATTGGAAACTTGCAAATGTCACACCAATTTTCAAAAAGGGGGACAAGTTTCATCCAGGAAACTATCGACCAATTAGCCTGACAACAATTGTTTGTAAGTTAATGGAGACTATCATTCGCGACAATATGGTGAAATTCTTCGAAGAAAATATGATAAATAATTCGCAACATGGCTTCCGTAGTAAACGTTCATGTTTAACTAACTTACTTGATTTTTTTCATTATATTTTTTAGGTGTTCGATGAAAGCAAATCAGTAGATATCATATATCTGGATTTTCAAAAGGCATTTGATAAGGTCCCCCACCAACGATTGCTCAACAAACTATTGGCGCACGGTATCTCGGGTAACATTCACAATTGGCTTGTGGACTGGCTCTCTGAGCGAAAACAAAGAGTAGTTCTAAATGGTGTTACATCTAACTGGCTCGACGTCAGAAGTGGCGTACCTCAAGGATCAGTGCTTGGCCCCATGCTCTTCTTAATTTATGTTAATGATATCGATGATGGGCTCACTTGCAAAGTATCAAAATTTGCTGATGACACAAAAATTGCTAGTAAAGTAACTGCGACACTCGACGAAGAAGCTTTACAATCAGATCTAGATCGACTTGCACGTTGGGCCAATCAATGGCAAATAAAATTCAAAGTTGACAAATGTAAAGTGTTGCACATCGGAAAAAATAACAATCGCGTTCGGTACGTAATGAATGGCAAACAACTTTCTGCAGTAAGTAAAGAAAAGGATCTTGGAATCACTATATCAAGCGATTTAAAGCCCGGTCAGCATTGTTAAGAGGTAGTTAAAACTGCAAACAAATTGGTTGGCTTCATCGGACGAGTCTTTAGTAATAAATCGGAAAAAGTAATATTAAAACTGTATAATTCGTTGGTTCGACCCCGTCTAGAGTACTGTGTACAGTTTTGGTCTCCCTACTACAGAAAAGACATAGAAAAGTTGGAACGGGTTCAACGAAGAGTAACAAAGATGATTCCTAGGTTGATAAATTTATCATATGAACAAAGGCTTAAAGACGTAAATTTATTCAGCCTATCAAAACGAAGAATGCGAGGCGATCTAATAGAAGTGTTTAAAATGTGTAAAGGATTCAGTGATATTAATGCGGAAGATTACTTTACAATTGATCGATCAAATAGAACAAGAAGAAATCACAATTTGAAGATAAGTGGTAAAAGATTCTCGTCGCACGAAGCTAAACACTTCTTCTTCAATCGAGTTGTTAATGTTTGGAACTCTCTACCCTGTGATGTCGTTGATAGTACAACAGTTACGGCCTTCAAGAATAGATTAGACAAGTATTTTGAATCCAACCAGCAACTAAGATATTACTCATTGTCGTAATAACATTAAGTTCTTTCGAATACTGGTGCCCTTGTCCGCGTTTATCGCCCGGTTAGTGGTAGCAGTAATGGTAGTTCTTTCCTCTTTTCTACATAATTTCCATCCAGTTTTTCCATGCTGCATGGTTCTTTTTCCTTTCCTGCCAGCTTTGGCTGGAGGGATGGGGGGGTGGGGAGTAGCCTTCGCCTTTCCTGTCCTTCATCTTCCACCTTTGATTAGACAGTTAGTGTAGCTTGTCACAAACAGCCTCATAAGGACCAGCAGGTCTGCTGTTGTTTGTTCTTCTTTTGTGTTCCTTTGACAGGGGCTACTTGCATCGTAAGACAGTCTGGGATCTTTTGCTGATCTTTGGAAATGCTTCAAGGATTACTGACCTGATGACTAGCCTTAACTCTTGGAATGAGAGTGCTGTGGCCTGTGGGGGAGGCTTTTTTCCTGTTTCAGGAGTGAGGCAGGGGTGTGTCTTTGCTCCATCACTTTTCAACACCTGCACGCACTAGGTATAGGCAAAGTTGGTGATCAAAGTTGTTGCGGAGCATTTTCAGCAACATCAAGGTCACTGACCTTGTTATTGCTGATGATGTACTTCTTGTGAAATCACTGGAGATCTTGGTGATGACTCTGAGTGCTGCATGAGGAAACGAAACCACTGGGACTGAAGGTCTCTTGAGTGAAAACCGAGGTTTACTTGCTTGGAAGGTCACCAAAGTTTCACTTACCTTGGTAACTTAAAGCATAACAATGGTGGATCTTACCAGGAAGTCACTCGACGGATATCATGCCGCGGTGTTAAGGACTCGCTCAACACGAGTATAATATGGCGATGTCGATATCTATGCGGGCGGACAAATATACAGTATAGCTGTGAGACATTAACACAATAGTGACTTGAAGAGACGCGTTGATACCTTTGATACCAAGTGCCTTTGTGGGATCATGGGTTATCGCTGGAATGTCTTCGTGTCGATACATCGACTATATAAACTGAATCGAGGCCTCTTAGCAGCCCAGTCCGTAAACGCCAACTCCGGCTATTTAGGCACATGTAACGTTTCCTGAACGTCTCGATACTGCTCATAGGGTTGTTTCTTTACGGGAACCGTGAATGGACTGGACAAAGTGGACCGCCGTGTTACTCATAGCTAGGTCACGTCGATTGATTCTTGAATTGGATTAGAATGGGAATAATAGAGACGTGGAGGAATCGCGGGTTGACAGTCGGGGGTGGAGTCGGCGGGCGAGTGAAGTGGTGCGCCTGTTGGTCTGTGCTCCCTGTTGGGTAGTTCGTTTGAGATATTTTGGTAACAGAGCAAAATGACAAACAACCATTCAGATGAAAAAACAGGGAAACGCAGGAATCCGTGTCGCCCTCCTAGCTGCGTGAATGACGGCGATTATCATCAACTGTTATAATTATAATAGCAACAGCAACAAAAAAAATGATAATATATATAATGATAATATTGATATCCATATTTATAACAACGAAATCTATAATATAATGACAAAAATCATTCCCACAGGCGAGATACCAGCTGCGATGCAGACCAATGCTGCCAGCGTTGTGTGTCGACCGCTTCGTTGGCAAAATTTCTTCGGAGACCAATTCCTCCTGCTCCTCCTCCTGCTACTACTCTTCGTCTTCGGATGCTTCTCCACTAACCATAAAGTGTGTTTCGTAATATGTGCAATATATACGAAGAACTATGATATTCTCTAAAAATGTTATTCATCAAGGCTTCCCTGTCATCGTGTTGTGTCTGGCCCTCAGATTGTGAAGCACGGCAACGACCAGGTGTTCATCTCACCCCCCAATGAAGCACCGGCGGTGAAGAATTATGGAAAACTGCTGGTGGAGATGGTCCGCTGTGTGCCTGATGGTAAGGCTCAGAGAGAGAGAGAGAGAGAGAGAGAGAGAGAGAGAGAGAGAGAGAGAGAGAGAGAGAGAGAGATTTAGCAAGAAAGTAAATATAATATTTCCAGTTAAGATTGTGAATTAAGGATAAGTCTAGAATATTTATTGTGGAAAGAGGGAATAGTTGATTGTTATCGAGGTGTTTAAAAAAAAATTGTTGAGTTGACAGGTGAAAAAATTGAGTTTTGAGGCAGTGAAGGACACTTAGTTCCTTCTGCCTCATTCATAAATGATAGCAAGGTCGGAGGTGAGGAATTCTGTAGTGTCTAGCCTTGAGTTATGTAATTCATATTGGGAGGGACTTCTTTTAATAGAAGTTCAGTAATACAGAGTAAAGTCAGTGGAATAAGAGTGGATAGAATAGTTTGTTACGGGAAAAATCATTAATGAATAATAGAAAGAAAATGGGAGATAGGACAGAGCACCTTGTAACATCAATGTTGATAAGTTTAGCAGAAGCACAATTACTGTCTACCACAGTAGAAATATATCGGAGACAAAAGTATAGAGAGTGGGTAGTTTTGAAAGCAAAGATTTATACCAGTTAAGGGCTTTCGAGATGTATGCGGCAACAGCAAAAGCTTCACCGAAACAGCAAAAAGAGGATGGCCATGAGTCGGCTACTACGGCAAAATGGTCACCAGTAGAACATCCTTTGCGGAATCTATACTGGCGATCAGAGAGGTCAGAATTTGATAGACAGCGTATGTAGGCGTACTTCTAGCAGGAAGGAAAGGTAGATGTAGAAAAGCAGACCAAAAGTTTGACTAGGCAGTTTGTCAGCACGGATGCACAGATTTTAAGGAAAATAGGAGGTACTCCCTCGAGTCAGTAATCCTTCTGGCGATTTAAACCAGAGCATAGAAAACATCATTCTTAAGAATTTAAATGATAGTGATTGTAGAGTCAGAGGGGGGTTGAGTGAGAGGAATATTCCCTGAATCGTCCAGAGAGAGTCCAGATAGAGAGGCAGCTCACAAAAGGTACCAGAGCCTTCGCACTCCTGCTAACCATGATCTTTACAGTTCCGCCCGGAATCGTGCCAAATCTATTCTTCGACTCACCAACACTACTCTCATCAATAGAAAATGCCACAACTTTGCTTTCTCTAATTCTTCCAGACTTCTGGCACCTAGCCAAAAATATCTGCTCCAATTTCACTTCTTCATCTTTCCTTCCTCTCCTTAATTATGACGGCAGCACTGCCGTCACATCTATTTCTAAGGCTGAACTCTTCTCTCAAACTTTCGCTAAAAACCACTCTGGACAATTCAGGACATATTCATCCTACTCATCCCCCCTCTGACTCAATTATGCCTGTTATTAAGATTCTTAAGAATGATATTTTCTATACCCTCTCCATGGTATCAACCCTCAGAAGGCTTATGGGCCTGATGGAGTGCCTCCTATTGTCCTTAAAAACAGTGTTTCCGTGCTGACACCCTGCCCGGTCAAACTCTTTCGTCTCTGCCTGTCAACATCTACCTTTCCTTCCTGCTGGAAATACGCCTACATACAGCCTGTGCTTAAGGGTGACCGTTCCAATCCCTAAAACTACCGTCCTATAGCTTTACTTTCCTGACTTTCTAAAGCTTTTGAATCTATCCTTAACCGGAAGATTCATAAGCATCTATCCACTTCTGACCTTTTATCTGATCGCCAGTATGGGTTCCGCAAGGGGCGTTCTACTGGTGATCTTGCTTTCTCCTGGTCATCCTCTCTTAGCCGTTTCGGTGAAACGTTTTCAGCTGCGCTAGATATCTCGAAAGCTTTCGATAGAGTCTGGCACAACTTTGCTTTCTAAACTACCCTCCTACGGATTCTATCCTTCTCTCTGTACCTTTATCTCCAATTTCCTTTCTGGCCGTTCTATCCGGCCGTTCTATCTCTGCTTTGGTAGACGGTCACTCTTCTTCCCTTAAACCTATCAACAGTGGTGTCCCGCAGGGATCTGTCCTGTCTCTCACACTCTTTCTGATATTCATCAATGATCTTCTTTCCACAACAAACTGTCCTATCCACTCATACGCCAACGACTCTACTTTGCATTATTCAACTTCTTTCAACAGAAGACCATCACAACAGGAATTACAAGACTCTAGACGGGAGGCTTCAGAACGCTTAACCTCTGACCTTGCTATTATTTCCGATTGGGGCAGATGGAACCTGGTGTCCTACAGCGCCTCAAAAACTCAATTTCTCCACCTACCAACTCGACACAATCTTCCAAACTCCTATCCCCTATTCTTCGCCAACACTAAGCTGTCACCTTCTACACTAAACATCCTCGGTCTATCCTCTCACTATATCAGCTTCCTCGAGGTTGGGCGTTCTGTATCGTCTCCGCCAGTTCTTTTCACCCGCACAGTTGCTATTCATATACAGGGGCCTTGTCCGCCCTCGTATGGAGTATGCATCTCACGTGTGAGGGGGGTCCACTCACACAGCTCTCTTGAACAGAGTAGAGTCCTATTGATAGTCTCCTACTTTTAAATTTCGCCGCCATGTTGCCTCTTTTTCTATCTTCTATCGATATTTTCACGCTGACTGCTCTTCTAAACTTGCTAACTGCATGCCTCCCCCCCTCCTGCGGCCCCGCTGCACACGACTTTCTACTCATGCTTATCCCTATACTGTCCAAACCCCTTATGCAAGAGTTAACCAGCACCTTCACTCTTTCATCCCTCACGCTAGTAAACTCTGGAACAATCTTCCTTCATCTGTATTTCCTCTTGCCTACGACTTGGACTCTTTCAAGAGGAGGGTATCAGGACACCTCTCAACCCGAAATTGACCTCTATTTCGGCCACTCCTCTGAACCCTTTTTTATAGGAGCAATTAATAGCGGGGGGGGGGGTTCATTATTGATTTTTTTTTCCTGGAGCTGTTTCCTTTGCTGAAAAAAGGTGGATTTTTTAGAGAAAGAATGAACATATTCATTAATGCATTCATGAAAATGTTCATTAATCATTTGTATTAGCATTCGCATTCCTATAATTTCTGGGAGGGGGGGGGTCCGCCTATGACACCGGTAGGTCTTCTTGGCGGGGCTTGGTGGTCTTCCCCAGCCCGTAATGGTCCAGGCAAGTGTTTATATTGGCGCCATCTTGTTTGGCTCATGCTGTCCCGCGGAGCTCATCTTAGCTCCTCTTTTAGAGCGAATCTACGTAGAATCCCGGTCGATAGGTGGTCTTCAGGACAGCATGAGGGTAGGCTTAGGGCACTTCATTAATGAATAACAAAAAGAGAGTGAGAGACAGGGCAAAGCCCTACGAAACACACTGTTGATAGGTTTAGAAGAATAGTGGCCGTCTGCCACAGCAGGGATAGATCTGCCGGAAAGGGAACTGGAGATAAAACTATAGAGAGATGAACAGAATCATCCGTAGCAGTTCGTATTCAGAAAGCTAATAATTAAACCTGAAAAGATTTCTCGAAAAAAATTGAAAAATGGTGAGAATTAATCTTACGAGTCCATGAAAAGTGAAGAAAGAATAGAACTGTGACATACATGGAAAAAAATATATTCGGTTTTAAGAACAAAACGAAAAAAATTAAAGGACATGACATTTATATCTGAGCAATGATATGATGTGATAAAACTGTCTTTATAACGCAGTAGAGCTACAGTTGGCGAAAAATGCAGTATACTGTTGTCAATTATCTCAACATCTTATACTGGAATTTTGAAGATTGTGTAGGACTTAGACTTTTCTGGCAAAAGTGATGCTAAGGAGTGTTCCATGATAAAGCAGCATTTTCTCCACATACAACCTCTTATCGTACATCATTTATAGAGGGTTCGCCAATATGAATATAAAAAAAATATTAATGAGGAAGCCGAATGTCCATGTTTATTTTGAAAACATGCAATCTTTATTTTTGAGGGTTTTACAACACCAGAGAACGCTGTAGTTAATGTGACTAGCAACGATTCCATGGGCCCGAGTTCGAATCCCAGCCCGGGAAGTCAGCGTGCATCTCACCCCGCTATTCATCCTCCCTCTCGGACTGGCCGATAAATGAGTGCCCAGGAGGACCTATAGGGAACTTAAACTGTGGTGACCCAGATGTCCCACTTGGCCCGTGTGCCGAGTTGCTCACCCAGCACAGCTCAAGGCTCAAGTCAACGGAGCTGGGCACCACGTCCACACACAGCTGTAGCGTATGCCTCAATTTACTTTTGCCTAGAGACACATAACAGACACACATGGATTATTTATGATATATGATAAAAGATTATTTATTACACATATTAGAGGATGAGAAATGTTTTCTGCTGATGAGAGCTACAGGAGATTTCAGAGGACTGAGAATTTGACAAAAGTAGATGAAAAAAATAGACTTCATATAATTTCCAGTGAGAATGTTCATGGGAAAGCGCAAACATACGTGTGTGGTCAGGAAAAAAACATGTCTTTATTTTTGCTTTTATACTTTTTTAATATATAATTCTATATCATCCTTTATCCAGTTATCCTTTCATATTATTTGATATCCTTTTAGTATCATATTTGTGAAGCAGCAGATAAGTCATACTATTTGGTTAGATGTTGCAAAACCTTTTTAATTTATTTGCAAATATCATAGACAATCTACACCTTTCCTCAGGAATGGTGTGCTTCTGCAAATCGCACCTGTCCCTGGAAAGTGCTGTAACCACCTGGTGTTACAGCAACATGATACATGACCTTCAGAGACACATGCTGGTGTTCATAGAGACTCAAGACGATGGCGATAGATTCTTGGCACTTCTCAACTACATGAAGGTGAGACACACGGGTGTTGCCTCTAACAGAGATTACACACTCCTTTTCATCGCAGAATCCGGGGCGCTGCTACAAAGTGTAATGACAGCAAATTTTAACGAGATTAGGGTGTTCATGCTTAGCGCAATGCCACACAGTGTTAATATCAAATATGCTTGCTCTTCTTCAATGACATAAAGGCGGCTAAAGAAAAGTGGTGGCGAGGACTATTGTATATTAATGATAACTATTTTCTTCACTGAGTCACTGCAGCTCTCGACTTGTTTCTTATAAAACTTCCATGTCTAATCAACATTATCTTCAGCAAAGTTGAAAACATAACAGATGAAAACTAAATTACAGGAAAATATACTCACTAAAAATAGAGGCCTGAATTGATCAAATCAAGAAGGACACCAATTATTATTGCCATTCAGTATTTACATTATTAAGTACCTGATTTTTTTTTTTTTATGTAAGGCATTTCCGTAGTGAAAGGCTGGGTTAGATTTTCTCTCAAAGGAGCTTCTCAAAATTAAGCTGCTGAAGCCGACACAAAAAAATAGCACTTTGGATTTGAATATAGAAACGTGAACAAATGTTAAACAGGCCTAATCAGCTACATCTTACCTAGCAAAGAATCAAAATTGTTTGCGAAAGAGCATTCAGTTAAAGAAAATTAATGTCATTTTAACATGCTGATGATGAAACCAGGGATAGAAGAATAGCTAGAAAGGATAGAAAGGGATAATTAAACAGAAGATTGAAGGAACTGATCTTGCAGACACCATATAAAGTTGTGTATCCTTGCATATGTCACGTATTAACCTATTTAAACACTCCACAGACACGAGAGCACCATTTCCTCAAGTTCGACGCCATGAGATACGCGGCAAATTCCGTCGGGCGAATACTGCGAGACAAGACAGAATACGGCATCGTAATGTTCGCTGACCAGATGATTTCCAGGCTAAACAAGCGGGACAACCTGCCGCGCTTGGTCCAGGCCCGTACACGTTACCTGTCCATCGATGAGTTTGTGCAGGTATGGAATGGAATACACGTAAGTCCTCTCTTGACACATTTGCCTGTTTTCAAATCAAAACTTTACGCCTAAACTGTCGGTCTATTGTTTGTTGGTGTGTGTGTGTGTGTGTGTGTGTGTGTGTGTGTGTGTGTGTGTGTGTTTATATATATATATATATATATATATATATATATATATATATATATATATATATATATATATATATATATGTATATGTATATGTATATATATATATATATATATATATATATATATATATATATATATATATATATATATATATAAAAATATATATATATATATATATATATATATATATATATATATATATATATATATATATATATATATATATATATATATATATATATAGATATAGATATGAATGAATAGATGAATGAATGAATGAATAGATAGATATATATCGATATATATATATATATATATATATATATATATATATATATATATATATATATATATATATACATATACATATATATATATATATATATATATATGTATATGTATGTGTACATATATATATATGTATATATATACTATATATATATATATATATATATATATATATATATATATATATATAGTAGTACCTCGGTTCACGAACTTAATTCTTTCCTGAAGGCCGTTCGCCACCCGAAATGTTCGGAAACCAAAGCTATTTTCCCCATAGGAATCAATGTAAAATGGATAAATCCATTCCTGGATCCCAGATGATTACTTATTTAAACTTTTACAACAGTACTTTTTGCATAAATTCATAACACAAAACCAATGAATATCTAACACAAAAAAAAAGATAAATACAATACTAAATAGATTAAACATAGACGAAAACTTAATTTAATTTTACCGTACCTGTACGGAGGAGAGTTGACGGCGCAATAGGCGGTATCACACTGGCCGTTTTCCTCCAACGATTGTGGGTACGAGCAACTGCGCGGCAGTATGTAAACAAGCAGACGGCGGCAGTTGCTGAGGAGTGAGGATCAGTGGAACTACGTACTGTGCCGCACCAAGAGACTCGTAAAGTGGACTGGCAGAGCTGCTTTGTTTATTATTTAATTGACAAGATAAGAGAACTCATTCAAAATATCTTTTATTTTTCTCCATTCTATAAAAATTGTGCGTCTCCTGGTCTTCACAGTACAGTTTCAGGTTCTGGCCGCTTCCTTCATAACTGCAGCAACATGTCTATAGCTTGGGTAACGACAGCACGAGTCGCAACAGCCCTTTTGAACAGGGTAGAGTCTAAAGCTGGTGTCACACTGGCCTTTTTCCTCCAACCGCGTTGGCGGTAGGGGCAGCCGGCAACTCCAACTTTTCTGGGTGCGCATCACCCACGCCCAAGGTCGGTTGCCCGTATCCACAACGTACACGAGGCAGTCGCCCTGTATCAACATTACCCAAGTTATAGACTTGTTGCTTCAGTTAAATGGATGAAGAAGTGGTTGTGGGTATGATGATGGCTTCAAAGAAGGGAGGACAAGAGTATTTACCCAACCCTCATCAGAGAACTGTGCTGTGAAGACCGGAAGTCCTTCTACAATTTTCATAGAATGGAGAAAACAAGAGTTTTTAAACTGTGGCTCCACAGCACGGGGTGTTCTCTTATCTTATCAATTTAACAGTAAACAAAGCAGCTCTGCCACTCCACTGTACGAGTCTCTTGGTAGGTCATGTTCCACTGCTCCTCACTACTCAGCCACTGCCGTCATCTGTTCTTACACACAGCCACACGGTTGCTCGTATCCCCAACCGTTTTCCATCCATATGGTAAACCAACAACGCATTCGCGGTTGGGGCTACGTGCAACCCTGATTGCCCGTAGCCCCAATGGTTGGAGAAAAAACGCCAGTGTGACACCGCCTTAAGGCTTTTCGTCTCACCAACTCCCCTTCTCTCACTGACAGTCTTCTATCTCTTAATTCCGCCGCAATGTTGCCTCTCTTTCTATCTTTTACCGATATTCTCACGCTGACT